>NW_016803781.1:2005537-2029194 GCF_001698545.2 Rhinopithecus bieti | reverse complement strand
TTTTTTTTTTTTTGAGATGGAGTCTCCCTCTGTCACCCAGGCTGGAGTGCAGTGGCGCTATCTTGGCTCACTGCAAACTCCACCTCCCGGGTTGATGCCATTCTCCTGCCTCACCTCCTGAGTAGCTGGGACTACAAGCACCCACCACCACACCCAGCTCTTTTTTTTTTTTTTTTTTTTTTGTATTTTTAGTAGAGGTGGGTTTTCACCGTGTTAGCCAGGATAGTCTCGATCTCCTGACCTTGTGATCCGCCCACCTCGGCCTCCCAAAGTGCTGGGATTATAGGTGTGAGCTACCGTGCCTGGTCAAGAGTGATCTTTTTAATGAGGCTGGAATCAGCTCTTTAAAATATTAATCTGGTCAGGAGGAATCTGAGTATAACCTTCCAACGATTTCCCACTGAACTTGAGATACAGACAGATGCTGTGGTCTCCTCTGCCTCGTCAAACTCACCTCCTACTACAATATCACCATTTTTTTTCAGCCTGCCCTGTCCATAGATATCCTGCCTCCCACCTTAGGCCTTTCTCACACCATTCTCTGTGCTTGGAATGTCCTTCCCTCCTTCCTTCTTTGTCTTCTTAACTCCTCCAACTCCTCCTCCTGGTCTTGGCTTAAGTGTCAGGGAAGCTTTTCTTGCCATCCATCAAATAGAATTTGGGCACCATCTCCCTCATTGTACCTTGGACACAACTCTGTGCTTTTCCCAGATAGTATTTGTTAAAGTTTAAAAGCATGCATTTGGGAATTTGTTTAAATTGTGGTAAAATACATGTAACATAAAATTTACCATCTTAGCCATATTAAAATGGATAGTTCAGTGGTGTTAAGTACATTTACATTGTTAGGCAACCATCACTGCCATCTGTCACCATAACCTATTTCCTGTGGCAAAATTAAAACTCTGTAGCCATTAAACAATAACTTTGGTCAGGCGCAGTGGCTCACGCCTGCAATCCCAGCACTTTGGGAGGCTGTGGCAGGCAGATCATGAGGTCAAGAGATCGAGACCATCCTGGCCAATGTGGTGAAACCCCGTCTCTACTAAAACTGCAAAAAATTGGCTGAGCATGGTAGCATGCTCCTGTAATCCCAGCTACTTGAGAGGCTGAGGCAGGAGGATTGCTTGAATCCAGGAGGCAGAGCTTGCAGTGAGCCAAGATCACACCTCTGCACTCCGGCCTGGCGACAAAGTGAGACTCCATCTCAAAAAACAAAACAAAAAACAAACAAACAATAACTTCACATTCCCCCACTCCTGCTAGCCCTGGCAACCACCATTCTACTTTCTGTCTGTGAATTCGACCTCGTAGGTACCTCATCTGAGCAGAATCTGGCACTGCATATCTTTTGTGACTGGCTTATTTCACTTTTGTTACATCCCCACCACCAGTACACAGGGGTTCCAATCGCTCCACATCCTCACCAACACTTGTTATTTTGTGTTGTTTGGATGGTAACTGTCCTGATGGATGAGAGGTGGTACCTCCTTGTGGTTTTGATTGGCATTTCCCTAATGCCTAGTGATGTTGAGCACCTGGTCATGTGCTCGTTGGCCATTTGCATACCTTCATGTGCAAAATGTATGTTGAAGTTCTTTGCCCATCGTTTAATTGGCTTTTTTTTATACTGTTGCTGAGTGTAGGAATTCTTTATATATTCTGTATATTAACTCCTTATCAAATATTCAACTTTCAAATATTTTTTCCCATATCATAGTTTACTGGATGATTTTTTATAGTCTATCTCTCTACCCGTGACTTTAAGATTCATGAGAGCAGGGAGACTGTCTGTTCCACTCATAAATGTGTTGCAAACACTTAGCACCGTGCCTGGCACATAAAGGTGCTCAATAAATACTTATTGAATGAATTAATGAGTGAATGAATGAAACATTGGTTGTTTGGAGACTCTTCTGGCTGGGCTGCCTCTCTGTCCAATACCTTTCTTGGCTTCTGTTCCTAATAAGATTCCTAATGATTAGAATCCAAGTAGTCTACTTTAAGCAAATATTAGTAGCAAGAATGTTGCCACAAGAGTTACATTCTTACTTCCACTCCTCACCACAGCTTTTCCCTAATGGTTAAAACACTATTTTATGGGAAGCTGCAGTCTTTGCTGGTTTTTTTTTTTTTTTTTTTTCCTGTAACGAATAACATTTCGGTTCACTTCAAAGCTGGAGCATCTCCAGCAACTGTGCCAGGAACAAAACCTTGAGAGAATAAGAGAGGAGAAAAAAATCAGCTTGGTCAGGCAAAAATAAGCCATGGAATCCCTGAGAAGTTGCCTGAAGCCAGAGTTCTTGCAGAGGAGGCAGGACCGGGAAGCTGTTGGAGGGGAAACCAGTGTGATGTTTAATTTGTGTGCTCAGAATGGAGGCTGGGGTAAGTCTTGACTGTAATAACAAGCATTTTTATGAGACGTGCAGCACCCCCAGTCAGACATCAGCTCTGTGATGCTGAGCGTAGAGGGATGAGGTGGATATGCATCATGACAGTGCTTTTGAAATGGAAATATCCACACATTAGGCTGAAGGCAGGACCACTCAGAGGAAGAAAAGTGCTGCACCTGGGTCAAGAGAGTCTGCACCACAGGGAGTGGCATCATGCAGTCCTGTCCTTGGTGAGCAGAGATTTCTGAGGATGCTCACATGTGGCAGCAGAGCCTGCCTGTAAGGAATGCAGTGAAGGACAGGTTCTGGGTACCTGGAGGATGCAGCCCCATCCATATCCTCACCTCCAGCTCCTCAGATGGACGCCTGGAGCAAGCCTCTTTGTCCCATCACCTGGAATGGTCTCTCTCCTTTAGACTTTCTGATTTCCTAAAGCCACCAACAAAGGGGTGACTCTGCCAGATGCCCCAAGGGCAGAGACCATATCTATCTTGTTCGCCACAGCATCCCTAGCACCTGGGACTAGCCTGGCATGAAATAGGTTCCCAATAAATATATAATAAATGGATGCATGTATGCATGGATGGATGGATGGATGGATGGATGGATGGATGGATGGATGGATGGATTGACTGTTTTACACATAGTAGATGCTCAATGAACATTTGTCAAATGAATTGACATATCCCTATGTAATTTATGGTAATCTCGATGTCTACCATAGAACCATGGGTAAGAGTCAGAGATTTGATGAATGAATTTGTTGGATACCTAGTAAGTACCCAATGAACACTTGTTGGATGAATGAATGTATCCCTGCGTAATTCCTCATGGTAATCTTGGTTTCTAATATAGAATCACAGAGAAGTAGTCAGAAAGGTGATGACTGAGTAAGTGAATGGATGAATGCATGAGTCTCTTTCGTATTTATTAATACTACCATATCTTTAGTACCTACCCCAGGGCCTGGCAAAGAATAGGTGCTCAATAAATGTTCAGCAATTAATTGACTATATTAAGGGTACAGTAATGTGTACAAGTTACCAGCCAAAAGTGCAGCCTTTACCACAGAAGTGTGTGTTCAGTACTTTTTTAACTTTCTAATTGGGGTATCAAAAGCCTGTAAAATAATTAATTATTAATGCTAAGTTCTGAGGTTAAGAGACTTTTGAAAACTTAACCATGTTTTTTAAAAAAATTATACTTTAAGTTCTGGGGGACATGTGCAGAGTGTGCAGATTTGTTACATAGGTGTACACATGCCATGGTGGTTTGCTGCACCCATCAACCTGCCATCTATATTAGGTATTTCTCCTAATGCTATCCCTCCCCTAGTCCCCCACCCCCAACAGGCCTCGGTGTGTGTGTTCCCCTCCCTATGTCCATGTGTTCTCATTGTTCAACTCCCACTTATGAGTGAGAACGTGCGGTGTTTGGTTTTCTGTTCTTGTGAAACTTTACCATGCTTTTACTGTACCACTAGCCCAGGTATCTTTGAGGTCAATCACCTCCACCTCATAAAAAATTGATCAGTAGTTCTGAATCTCTCTCCTGTACCATCTTTCTCATGCTCATGTCATGGTCCTGGTAATGAAAATTCAACAACACAGGCATTAGCATTAGCATTATCCTTGACCTCAGGTGTAATGGGCTTCTTGCTAAGATGTGAGTTTGTTAAAAACAACAGTGTGTTAGGCCGGGGAAAAGAAGAAGCCATGGGGTTTGGGATTGCCCCCACCTTCTCCCTGCATATCCTTGACTCTCACCTTCACTGCCCGCAGAGCTAGCTCAGGCATTCACCCATCCAGAAGACTCTGAGGAAGTCCTTGCTCCCCTCTCCACACTCACACGCATACACTCGTGTGGGCTCCCACACTCATGCACACTCCCATGCTCATGTTCACTCACATGCTCCCACAGCCCCACACCCTCAAGCTTGGTCACAGACCTTCTCATTTACACACTTGTATAGGCTTCCATGCTCACATTTATCCACTCACGTGCACCCACACCCTCACGCTTGCTCACAACTGTCATACACACATGCACCCACAAATTTGCACACTCCACACTCACACTCATTCACATGCACACTCATCAGCTCACTCATACACTCTCAATCCTTACAACACAATCTCACACTCACTTACAGATTCACCCTTACTCAAACACACACCTTCTCACACAGGCACATCCATTCTCACACATGCAAATCATCTCCTACATTCACACTTACACACTCACTCACACCCTCACACTTACACAGAAACACTAGCACACACTGACAGTCTCACTCATACAGACCCACATACATTAACACACACTCTACCACAAGCACAGACTCAGATGCACACGCTCATGCACACACAGAGACACACTCGCTCTCACATTTACACTCAGACACACAGACACACACTCATTTTCACTCCCACACTCATGTATATTTCCATGCTCACATTTATTGTCCTTCACACACTCAATCACTCCCCCACATGCACCTCCATCTTTTCACACTCACACTTGCTCGCAGACTCACACCTACTCTCACACATATGCACGTTTGCATAATTATATACTCTCACGCACACCACACTTGCTCACAGACTCACACCTACTCTCGCACATATGCCCAAATAATCATATACTCTCACCACACACTCTCATCACTCATTAAAGTCGCACACATTTGCGACACTCATAACTCATACAGTATTCCACCCTAAATGCACATCAACCACATATCATTCAGGACTCATACACACCCGCATATACTCCCCACACATATTTCATATGTTGCACATGCAGAGGCACAACTCTTCACAAGTAACATCCAAACAAGTATTACACACTCACCTGCCACTCCAATGCACACACACAGACCTTCACACCATACACACATAACTACCTGTTACTGACGTCCTCACCTGCTGCATGGCTGGCAAATAATGCGCTAGACAAGGGTCAGGCAGCCTAGTTTCTGGTACTGCCTTCCTTCCCTCATTCCAGAAGCTATCTTGAGTTCTTACTCTGTGCTGGACACTGTGCATTAGCTAGCTGCACCTGTGACCTTGGGCCAGTCATTAGTCTCACTGTGTCCATAGTTTCTTCCATAAATTGGTGGCTAATTTCTAGGTCAAGACACGTTTATGGGGCTCCCCCTACAGGCCATGTCCTTTGCGAGTTCCTGGGGATACTCAAGTGTAAGATGCAACCTGTCCTCAAGGAGTTTACGGTTGGACATGAGAACTACATGGCCACATATGTAACTGTTATGGATAGAATTGTGTCCCTCCAAAATTTACATGTTGAAGTCTTAACTGCCAGTATCTTGGAATGGGATCTTATTTGGAAATAGGGTCATTACAAGTGTAATTAGTTTAGCCAACATGAAGTCATTAGGATGAGCCCTTATCCAATATGTCTAGTGTCCTTATAAAACGGCCATTTGGACACAGACACATACACAGGGAGAATGCCATCTGAAGATGAAGGCAGAGATCAGGAGATGCTTCTACAAACCACAGGACACCAAAGACTGCCAGCAATCCACAAGAAGCTAGGAGAGAGTCATGGAATGGACTCTCCTTCACAGTCCCCAGAGAGAACCAACCCAGCTGACACCTTGATCTCAGAATTCCAGCCTACAGAACCTTGGGGCAATATATTTCTGTTGTTTAAGCCACCTAGTCCATGGTACTTCATCATGGCAGCCCAAGCAAAGTTATACATTAACCAAAGGCTATTCAACCAGAATTTTCTCATTCACTCACCAGGCATTTCCTGAAACTGCTATATACTTGACCATGAGCTTCATGAGGGCAGAAGCTGTCTCTGGTTGATTTATCACTGGATCCCTAACGCAGAGTGCAGGGGTAAGAAATACTATGGGTGAATAGATGGATCAATAACAGAGAGGAGGAATGAAAAATTAGCACTAGGACTCTAGAAAGAAGTCTGGTGCAGCCTTCTCACAGTGTGGTTGAGATGGAAGTGTGATGATGGATGGGCAGAAATACCCTTGGGAAAGTAGGATCATAGCCAAAGATATATAAGCACTCCTGGAAATAAGTCAGACGAGATGCACAGCTTGTGTTTACATGGTTCTTTTTTGTATCAGGAATGGAATCATTTTGGTTTGTGGATTTTATAACATATTCCAAATTTATCCATAGCAGCATAATATATTGATATTAAAAACTGTATTTATATTCAAGTCCTTGTACTCCCTCTTTTTGCCTATCTTTCTAGCGGCAGTGAGGGATGCTATCAGAATGCCATCAGGAAAGGGAGTCAAAAGAACACACAAAAAAAGAATCAAGAATCAAAGTATCAGCTTTGCATCCTTGGATAGACGTTTGTGAATCTATAACAGAAACCATGGTTTGGAAACCCATGTATTTCAACCCTAATCCTGACAAGGATAATGCTAATGCTAATGCCTGTGTTGTTGAAATATCAAATGTTTGCACAGAAAAAAAATCCCCCCCCACCTTTTGTAAAAGTCTGGAAGCTGGCTTCAGATATCAAGAACCTAGAGCATAAACCAGAAATTAGAAGAATGTGTGAAGGCATAATATCCATTTTTCCATGCTGCAGAGCTGAAAGAGAGAATTAGCAAGAGTCCCTCAGAAGGGTCCCAGGGCCCTGACTTTCAGGTTGAATAAGAGACAGTGGCCCTTGGAACCATCGTAAGTCAAGATACATCTAGGCCCCTGGCTTTCCAAACCACAGGCTTCATTGATAGGCTGACATTCACCATAACTCCTGGGTTAGAAGCACATGGCCAAAGGAGTTGTCCACACCTCATGAAGCCACTCAGAGCTCCCTGGACTGCAGTAAAGCTATCTCCTAGAACAAGAAGAATGGCCTGTGAGCCCAACTGTAGACGTGGGTGTGCTTTATACCTTAGCAGGGTGACGGCTGTGTCCTGGGCCCTGGAAGGAGGTTAGCAGAGCCAGCGAGGACAGAAGCCTTCCTTTTTAAAAAAATTTAAATTTTATTTGTAGATTTGGGATCTTGCTCTGTTGCCCAGGCTGGAGTGCAGTGGCACGACCACAGCTCATTGCAGCCTCGACCTCCTGGACTCAAGCAATCCTCCCACCTCAGCCTACTGAGTGGCTGGGAACTACAGCTATGCACCACTACACATGGCTAACTTTTTAAATTTTTTGTAGTGATGGGGTCTCACAATGCCACCTAGGCTGGTCTCATACTCTGACCTCAAGCAATCCTCTGACTTTGGCCTCCCAAAGTGCTGGGATTACAGGGGTGAGCAACCACACTCAACCTGAAGCCTTCCTTGAACTCAGATGCCACCTAAGGATAAGGAAAAAGGGCAAGGAAAGAGAATGCTGAATTAACCAGGTAATTGCCCAAAATGACTCAGAGGCCTTGATTCCACAAGACGAGTATCTCCAGTTGCAGGTAGAAAAAAGGCTCATGGGTGATAAACTGAGTTTATTGTAAAGAAGAATAAAGTTTTCAGAAGTCTGTGGCCATTGTGACCACCATAGCACCCCATTACCTGTGGCTTCTCTTTCTGCAGTTTCAGTTACCAGTGGTCAACTGCCATCCAAAAATATCAAGGTATTAAGAGACAGAGAGAGAATGCACGTTCACATAACTTTTATTGCAATATATTGTTATAATTGTTTTATTTTATTATTAATTATTGTTAACCTTTTACTGTACCTAATTTATAAATTCAACTTTATCACAGGTGTGTATGTATAGGAAAAAAAGATAGTTTACAAGGTTTGGTACCATCCACGACTACAGACATCCACTGGGGGTCTTGGAACATACCCCCACAAGGATAAAGGAAGACTACTGTGTATATCTGCTGTGGCTAAGGTTCAGAATAAATCTAGCTGCCTTAGAAATACTCTCGGAGTCTCTTGGATTTGTAACTCTTTCAGAGTAGACAGATTTAGCAAATAAAAATACAGGATGCTCATACTTTATCTGATGACCCTAAGCTCTTGGCCCCCCTCTCCTAGTGCTTAAGTGGAAGCCGTCTGATCTTTGAGACAGTGTTGGAATTCTTTGTAGGGACCTTAGAAATCCACTGGTTTGGGATTTGCAAATGCCTAGCACATGTTTTGCCTTGAACCACCTCTACCCATTAGTGATAGACGTTTCTAACTGATTGTTGAGTCTCACGATTCTTTTCACTACAGCACTCTAGACAGCAACTTCCAATTGATCAGAGTTGGTATGTAAGCTGGAATTAATTGCCCCCCTTGACGGAATCGGAATTTAAGCTTAAGGAGGAAAAGGTCAGATGATGAGTAGCAGTGTCAAGAACAGAACCAGGGCTGGGCCCAGTGGCTCACGCCACAACAAAGTGAGATACTATCTCTGCAAAATAAAACTTAGCCAGTTGTGGCGGCACACAGCTATACTCCCAGCTTCTTGGGAGAGTGAAGCAGGAGGATTGCTTGAGCCTAGGAGTTTGAGGTTACAATGAGCTTTGATTGTTCCATTGCACTCCAGCCTAGGTGACAAAGCAAGACGCTGTTTCAAAAAAAAAATTATTTAAAATGTTTTAAAACTTAAAAAAAGAACAAACCAACTGCCTCTGCTCCCCAACTGGGAATGTTTTGCCAGAGCCACAGAGTTCTGTGTTGCAGTACCTATAACTTTTTTTTGTGGCCATCACCACATCATGTGTGTACAAGACAGAGGGCACCAGAGATTCATCCCAAGTGAATGTGGGTGTAGCATGTCACCTGGGCTACACACAGGAGGGACAGGTCACTGCCACGTGGGCTGACATTCACAGGCAACAGAGAATTTGCTCTGAAGCCCCCATCTTGAGTTCAAATTCTGGTCCCTGCATTTCCTGGCTGTGTGACCTTGGACCAGCTACTTTTCTTCTCTGAGCCTCAGTTTCCACATCTGGAAAATGGAGACTGTTAGTATTGACCTAGTTGGGTTATCGTAAGGATTCAATTAGATATGAAAAGCCCAACCCCTGGTGATTTGCTTTAATGCGACCCCCAGAGCAAATGCCAGAGAAAAGGCAAGTAGGCAAGGCAAAAAAAACTATTTACAAGCCAATGTGAGGGAGGGAGCGAGGTTCACCAGTCTCCAGCGGTGGAGGCCGACGAAGTCGCTCCAGCGTTCTCGGACGAGGTTCCCGGGTCCCGGGCACAAGGAGGGGCCGAGGAAGCTCGCTCCGGCGTTCTCGGACGAGCTTCCCGGTCCCGCGCACGAGGAGGGGCCGAGGAAGTTCGCTCCAGCGTTCTCGGAGGAGGTTCCCGGGTCCCGCGTACGAGGAGGGGCCGAAGAAGTTCGCTCCGCGCGCCGGCCGGGAGCGGCGTTTATGTCCTGGGCCCGGGAGTGGGCGGGCAGTGGGCGGGACGTAGGCGGGTCGGGGGCGGGTCGGTGGGCGTGGCTAGGCGGGTACCGGTTTTCCTCCGTCGGAGGTCGGGTTGCGCCTGCGTAGTCGACCCGTGTCTCTCCCGGGCGCGGGAAAGTTGACGGTGAAGAACCCGGAACTGCGCCATCTTGCCTCCGTTTGTCCAAACACCTGGCACATCTTAGGTGCCCAGGAAATGATACTTGGTACCATTTTAGACTCCACGAGACAATTCTTTTGCCACTAAAATCCTCTCTCTCAGCTGCGGTTAAGACATCATTCTTCACATGCAGCTCTCAGAGGACAGCCTCACATTTCGAACTTTGTGAATGAGTCATTTGTACCTAAGAGCAAACAAGGAAAACAAATGGCGTAAAAGAAGGGACAACTGGCATTGGAAGAGACCTGGAATCAAACTCCAGTTGTCACTTTTCGCTCTGGGATGCTTTCAAGAAACCCTGTCTATCCAAGCCTCAGTTTGTCATTTGGACTATGGGCCTAAGGACAGGTGTCCCCATGGGCTCCATGATGGCAGGGGAGAGGATGGGTATGTGACTGCCTGCTCTCACTGGCACAATGAGCAGAGATTTCACACAGCATCAGTTTCTTTGCCAATAACACTCTGGCCTGGCACCTGGCCCATGGCTGGTGAGGCTCCCTCGGCAAGAGGAAATGAAGTTTGACTCAGGCTTTTGTGAATGCCTGGCTGTGGCTGGCCAGGCCTGCCTCCTCTGCGGTTAGAGGTGGCCTCACAGCTGAGCTTGGCTGGGTGCATGGAGTTACAGGGAAGCTGGCTCTGCCGGGCCAAGAATGGGAGACTCTAACTGACACATGACTGCCGTTGGCAGTGGACCCAGGCCAGGAGGAGAGAAAGAGAGGCAGATCAAGACTCAGCATCCCTGTCCCTCATGTCTGTCCTTTCCTCTGTCAGAGGACAAATGTTATACAAAGTGAAAAATGACCCCAGCTGCTCTCAACCTGAAATAGTTGAGGACACTGAGGCACAGAGAGGTGAGCAATATGCCCAGGGTTTCACAGCCAACAAACCGAGGAACCAGGACCTAAATCGAGGACTTGCTCCGGCGAGCTTCCCAAACTCAAGCAGTTAACCAGCTAACTTGCCTTCTATGAGAAACCTGGAGAGTTTGCCCTGAGGAAAAGATGGAAAGAAACATTCATAGTAATTAGGCACATACCGTGGGTTGATCAAGATATTTGCCCCTTTTCACATGAATTTATCTACTACAACCCTGGTCATTTTCATTGTATTTTACTGATGAAGAAACTGAGGTTCAGACGTTTGAAGTGGCAGATCTAGTGTGGCATCATTGTGTCTCTAAAGTTAGAGTCCTTACCTCGGCATCCTCCTGCCCCAGAGGCAAATGACTTCCCCTCTCTGATCTTGTGCCCTCCTCTGTAAACTGAGGATGATCATAGCACTCACCTCACTGAGATGTCGTAAAGACCAAATGAGTTTGTGATTATGAAGTACTTAGAATGGTGCTTGGTACATAGAAAGAGTACTGCAGGTATTTATTTCTGCCATTGTTGTTGCCATGATTATTACTACCCAAGACCAAGTTGCAACAAAGAGACAGGGTTACATTTAAAACCAGGATTGTAGAATTCAAAAGGAGGTTTAAGATGCTGCACGCCTACAGTCCTGGCCACTTTGGGAGGTGCAGACAGGAGGATTGCTTGAACCCAAGAGTTCAAGCCTGCAGTGAGCTATAATTGTGCCACTACACTGTAGCCTGGGCAACAGAGCAAGACCCTGTCTCTTTTTAAAAAGTAGATACCATCTCACACCAGTCAGAATGGCGATCATTAAAGTCAGGAAACAACAGGTGCTGGAGAGGATGTGGAGAAATAGGAACACTTTTACACTGTTGGTGGGACTGTAAACTAGTTCAGCCATTGTGGAAGACAGTGTGGCGATTCCTCAAGGATTTAGAACTAGAAATACCATTTGACCCAGCCATCCCATTACTGGGTATATACCCAAAGGATTATAAATCATGCTGCTATAAAGACACATGCACACGTATGTTTCTTGTGGCACTGTTCACAATAGCAAAGACTTGGAACCAACCCAAATGTCCATCAGTGACAGACTGGATTAAGAAACTGTGGCACATATATACCATGGAATACTATGTAGCCATAAAAAAGGATGAGTTCATGTACTTTGTATGGACATGGATGCAGCTGGAAACCATCATTCTCAGCAAACTATCGCAAGGACCGAAAACCAAACACCGCATGTTCTCACTTATAGGTGGGAATTGAACAGTGAGATCACTTAGACATAGGAAGGGGAACATCACACACGAGGGCCTGTTGTGGAACAGGGGAGGGATAGCATTAGGAGATATACCTAATGTAAATGACGAGTTAATGGGTGCAGCACACCAACATGGCACATGTATACATATGTAACAAACCTGCACATTGTGCACATGTACCCTAGAACAGAAAGTATAATATTAATTTTAAAAAGTAGATTTAATAATTTCTCTCCTATCCCCATGTTTTTGCTACCAAGACAGTGGCTCCTAGATGTTTGGACATCACTTAGCAGTTGAAAAAAAATTAAATGATAGGTAGATAGACAGATAGATGATAGATAGATAATAGATAGATAGATGATAGATAGATGATACATGGATGGATGGATAGATAGATAGATAGATAGATAGATAGATAGATAGATAGAGCGTATTCCATTTTCTGTTTTACCAAAGTAGACATTTTAAAAAAATTACTACCATCTTTTACGTCCATTACTTCAGAAGGTAAGGGCATTTTAACACCTAACGGTGGGGGGCAAGAATCACAGGATACAGGAAAGCCCTTTAAATTAAATAAATGTAGCTTTCTGAACACTCTCTCAACATTATTCTCCTCATTTCCACAAAGACCAGTGGAAACCTCATCAGAGGTCATCCCAGGTTTTCAGGCCAGCATTTTAAAAGCACTGCCTTACTCCCCTGCCAAGGCACTGCAGGAGGGTGCACAGAGGTTTGGGGTGTCAGAACACATTTCTAAAATAATGTGTTTCCAGAAAAGTATTAGCTGATAAGTAGCTGGAGGAAAAAAACATTTTATATATACACACACACATAAATATATATGTATATATACATATATACACATACACACACACACATATATATACACACACACACACACACACACACACACACACACAAAATATGTATTTTCTTCCCCAGGTAACAGCACAAATTCAGCAAACTTAAAAGAGGATTTTTTTTATAACAACAAAGTAGTAACAGACTCTGATGAGCTTATCTTGCAATTTATAGAGTGTCTTAGTCCATTTTATTCTGGTAAAACAGAATACCACAGGCTAGGTAATTTGTAAAAAACAGAAATTTATTTGGCTCATGATTCTGGAGTCTGGGAAGTCCAAGATCAATGGACTGTATCTGGTGAAGTTCTTCCCATGGCAGAAGGCATCCTATGAGCAAGAGAGAGAGGGAAGGGGGCCAACTTTGATAAGGACCCCATTCCCAAGGTAACTAACTCACTTCCAGGGTTAATGACATTAATCCATTCATGAGAGCAGCGCTTCAGGACCTAATGACCTCTTAAATGTCCCATGTCTCAACGCAGTTGCATTGAGGATTGGGGATTCTTCTAATTGGGGATTCTTTCTAATACGCGAACTTTGGGGGACACAATCAAATCGTAGCATAGGGGATGCATTAAGTAGAAGCCAAAGAACTCCTTTTATAAATACTCATCTGGGAATAAGCACATGGGGCTCAGACACACCCAAGCAAGCACTGATTTCCCTTGGCATCAGTTGTGTGGAGCAGCAGGCGTGAACGAGTTGTTTTTTTTGCAGTTGAGTCTAGGCTGCAAACCTGTAGGCCCAGCCAGCCTCCAGAGGGACTGAGAGATGGGTGGAAGGGGATCTGAGATTGGAGCATGCCTCTGTGGTGACTGGAACAGCAAGCCAGGGGCAAGGTTCCAATAAGAAAGGGAGGCAGACACACACAGCTCACAAAGCTTAGGTTTACATGACAGATCAATGCAAATTTGAATCAAATTTTCTTTCTCACCCGAGGGTCTCAGTCTCATATCCATAAAGTGTGTATGGTAATATTCAGTTAAACCACATGAAATGCCATTTTGTACGTCAAAACTGTTGATAATCGAGGGAACTGACAATAGCAAGTGTTGGTGAGTGTGTAAAGAAGCTAGAACTCTCATCCATTGCTGGTGAGGGTGCAAAATGGTATAGCTACTTTGGAAAACAGTTTGGCAGATTCTCTCAAAGTTAAACATAAACTTGTCACACAACCCAACAATTCTACTCCAAGGAATCCATCCAAGAAAAGTGAAGGGATATGTACACACGAAGACTTGTACACAAATGTGTACGGCAACATTATTCAGAATTGCCAAGAAATGGAACCAATCCAAATGCCCATAGACTGGTGAATGGATAAACAAAATGTGATATATCCATATAATGGAATACTATTCAGCAATGAAAAGGAATTAAGTATTTGATATATGGAGCACCAGCATGAATGAACCTCAAAAACATGCTACGTGAAAGAAGCTAGACACAAAGACCATATATATTGTGGGATTCCATTTATATGAAATCTCCAGAAAAGGCAAATCTGTAGAATCAGAAAGCATATCAGTGGTTGCCTACAACTGGGGGTGGGAAGAGAGGACTGACTGCAAACAGGCAAAAGAGATCTTTCGGGAGTGATAAGAATGTGCTAAAACTGGATGATAGTGATGGTTGCCCAAGTTTCTAAATGTACTAAAAATCATTGGATTGCACACTTAAAATGGATGAATTTATGATATGTAAATTATACTGCAGTAAAGCTGTTTTAAAAGTCAAATACAGGCAATTTTATGGTTTAACCAAATACTTTGCTTATGGGGTTTTGAGGTTTCAATCTACAAAAATACAATTAAATTTCTGTTTGTGACCACAATAGTAGACAGGTGTATTGGATTGCTAAAAATGGTTCTAATTCTCTGTCCTTTCCCTTATCCATACTCTTGGCAATGTGACTTTGCAGGTCCTACCATCAAGAAATGGGGAGTCAGGGCTAAGCACATGACTTGCTTTGACCAATAGAATGCAGTGGAGGAGGCTGGGCATGGTGGCTTATGCCTGCAATCCTAGCACTTTGAGAGGCTGAGGTGGGCAGACAGCCTGAGGTCAGGAGTTCAAGACAAGCCTGGCCAACATGATGAAATTCTGTCTCTACAAAAATACAAAAGTTAGCTGGGCATGATTGCATGTGCCTGTAATCCCAGCTATTCAGGAGGCTGAGGCGGGAGGATTGCTTTAACCTCGGAGGCAGAGGTTGCAGTGAGCAGAGATCACACCATTGCATTCCAGCCTGGGCAGCAGAGCGAGACTCCATCTCAAGAAAACAAAAGAAAAAAGAATGCAGCGTAGATGATGGCGTGCCAGCTCTGAGTCCAAGCCTCGCGAGACCTTGAATATTTACTCTTTTTTTCTCGGAATCTTGCCACAACTAAGAACAATTCCAAGTTTGTCACAACTAAGAGCAGCATAAGCTAATTCACCGAAGCATGAAAAACACCTGATCCAGCTTATAGCCAGTCTGCTGCTGCATATGTGGATGTGGTCATCCTAGAACAGCCAGCCCTCAGCTGACTTGCCAGCTGATCACATATGCAACAGTAGGTCCGAAGTCATCTGACCTTGGCCCACATCAACAGAACCATCCAACTGACTTATAGATTCATGAGAAATAATAAATGCTTATTGTTTTAAGCCCCTAAGCTTTGAGGGGTAGTTTGGTATGCAGCAATAGATAACTGCAGCAATATAGGTTTTTTTTTTTTTTCTCACCACTTTTGAAAGGTTTCTGTGGAATGGCCTGGCTTAAAATATAGGTGATATAAATGAAAGCTTCTCTGGGAGCATTATGAGTCACTGCAATCAGGAAGGGCATTGTATGTCCTAAGATGATGCAGTGGAGGAAATGGACAATGACCTCAAATACGAACTCAGGCCACAAACTGAGTTGCAGATGCTAATTTGTGATCTGGTTGCATCTCACACAGGTAACTCTTAGAGATACCTCCAGGGTGAGTTACAGTAAGGATTTATTTATTTAACAGTAGCTAATGGTTTTTCCAAGACATACCAGGGAACCAAGCTGGAATATTAAGTAAATGAATGGTATACAGGAGATACTCCGTGTCTTTATACAATTTACAGAGAATGGAGAAGGACAGATTCTAGAAGCACCAGATGCATTAAAAGTCTTCATAACGGAGGTTAGAGGCTCGGAGTCCAAACTTCTTTGACTTCACAAGTTAATACAGAGGTTGGTTCAAACTTCTTCTATGGCTTCTATGGCTGTGTTCAGGATGCTTAGTATTACCTAAGTAATATATTCGTATGGATTTGTTTCCCAAGAAACCCTCACTTTTGATTTTCACCACTCTGGGGTATTGAGAGAAGATCCCTAAAGGAGGGAGACAATGCTTTGGCTTGTCTGGTCCTAGATTGAGCTGTCCGGTGTGGCAGAGCCAGATATGGGTGTTGTCATTCTGGGTGGCTGCTCTGTTCCTTCCCTATTATGGACCAAAAGCTTGTGGCCCTCCCAATTTATACCTTGATGCCCCAACCCCCAATGTGATGGTATTAGGAGAGTAATCAAGTCATAAGGGTGAAGCCTTCATGATGAGACTAATACCTTTACAATAAGAGGCACAAAGTGTGTGTGCTCTCTCTCTCTCTCTCTCTCCCTCCTTCACCCCGCTTGGCTCTACCATGTGAGGACACAGCAAGAAGATAACCATCTGCAAAACAGGAAAGTGGGCCTCATCAAGAACCGAATTGGCTGACACCTTGATCTTGGACTTTCCAACCTCCAAAACTATAAGAAATAAACGTGTGTTGATGAAGCCACCCAGTCTATGATATTTCATTATAGCAGCCTCCACGGAATAAGACACTCTCCTTGCCCCATACTGGGGGACCAAAGAGAAATGATGAGGTTGTGTCTTTTCTAAGCTGTTGGGTACAGGTCTTTATTCTCTGGCTGGGAGAGGAGAATCTCCCTTACTTTTCCTGTGGGCAAGCTGACAAAAGACAAACCTAGGGGATTATCAGAAGGGAGCAATGGAGATGCTATCAACTCCTGTCTTTAACAGATGGAATTTTTTCACATCTCTGGTCAAAATAACTGTTTGGTATCCTTAGAATTTTAGATTTGGGGGTGGATCATTGAATCACTACCTCCAGAACTGTGAAAAAAAGAAACTGTAGGGAAAGGAATCTTATATGGACCCCATGCCCATACCAAATGACCAACCCAGGCTCAGAAAAGTGGACAAGAATTTATTAATTCCTGAAAAGGGTGATGGATGAACCTCAAAAGACTTGCTTTAGATTGTTCTTTTCTGAAAACTGACTGCTGTGTGGCTTTGGGTGTGTCACTGTCCCTCTCTGGGCTGAGTTTCTTCATCTGTAATGTGGGGGCCATAAACCTGCCTTCCTCCTAGGCTTGATTTTTAAAAAAGCGAGATTAAGGTTGGGAACGCCCTTTTGCACAGTCTTTAAGGGGTAAGCTGTGAGGAATAGTGGTCACTATAGCTTCAGATCTTCTGCCCAAAAGAAGCCCAACCTTTGTTCAAGCCTTCTGAAAACTGCCCTGTCCTTCACCACCCATTATGGCTACCTTCTCTAGTTACCTAAAAGATTACTCTCCCTTTTGGAGCCTCTGAAGCTTGCAGCCTCCTGCTGGACTCCGTCTAAACCAATCTTCACCTGCTGAATGTCTATTACAGGTAAGACCCGGGAGAGATGGAATGAACAGCAGGATGCAGCTCTTATCCTCAGGGAGCTCAAAGTCTAACCAAGAAGGCAAGACGGCTACAGGTGAAGAGTTATTAGTTCTTGCTTCTGCATCCTCGGGGTTTTTCACATTGAATTATTGTTTTGTAGCCTTCTTCTCTAGAGCAGTGGTTCTCGAGTATTGCTATGCATCACAATCACGCAGAGGGACTATTATTTACAGATTACAGGGTCCCACACCCAGAGTTTCTAAATCAGTAAGTGGAGCCTAAGAATCTGTATTACTAATTAGTTCCCTGGTAAGCTCATGCTGTTGGTCTGCAGACCACACTTTCAGAACCACTGGTTTGTATTCAGAGTTTTTGAAGACAGATGCTGTGTCTTAATTGTCTCAGGGGTCTTTGTCTAACATTTGCTTTAAACTCTACCTCTTGTTACAAGACCCTCCTCAAATATCTTCTCTTCCTGGAAGTCCAAAGTGACTCCCTACACAGAGGGGGTAGAATTGTCTTGTGGTTTCTCAAGCACAGCTCTCTATTTTAATGCATATAAGAAGCTGTCTTGCATCTGTGCAGATGTTTGCTCTGCCAGACTGTGAGCTCCTTGAAGGTGTGGATTGTGTCTGGTTGTTTTTTTCCCAGAACAAGAATTCTGGGTATATACATGTCTAGATAATGGCTTAGATGGATGGAAAGATGGTGAATGAATCAATGAGTAGATGTATGGATGGATAGATGGATGGACGGGTGAATGGATGGGTGAGTGGATAGATGGATGGATGGATGAATGGATGGATGGATGAATGGGTGGATGGAAGGATGGATGGATGGATGGATGGATGGATGGATGGATGGATGGATGGATGAATGGGTGGATGGATGGAAGGATGGATGGATGCATGGATGCATGGATGGACAGATAAGTGAATGGGTGGATGGATGGATGCACAGGTGGATGGATGGAGGGATGGGTGAGCAGATGGATGGATGGATGGATAGATGGATGGATGGTTGGTAGGTGGATGGATGGGTGGCTGGGTAGATTGGTGGATAGATTGATAAATGGCTATAGTACAAAGCCATAGATGGTAAGAAGTATATGTTAATAGAGAGAACTTGACCCCTAGACTTCAGTTGTTGCCTGTTTTGGGGAAGGTGGATAATGAAAGGCAAAACAACCTCTCCTGAAGGATGACTCTCTGCATTCCTACTCTGTGCCCTTTCCTTTTGGACCTGAGCTTCCCCCTTGGGCAAAAGAGGGGAGATGGATGAGATGACCACTAAAAGTTTTTTACATTTTGAGCATTTTACATTTTACAATTTTTACATTTTTACATTTTATGAAATGATTCTTTTTCATAAAATGAGAAATAATAGCAAAAGCCACCATGTAGTGAGACTATGAATGTGAAATAGCACATCAATCACTTGGTACAGTTCCTGGAAGGCAGTCAACCGTCAACACATGTCAGGTGTTTTCTTCTCCATTGTCATTATCGTCACTCCATAATGAATCTAGGTCTTTACCAATATGAATCCCTTCAGTGACTTCACCTCTGTGGTTTTGAGAAATAGCTGGTATGTTAACGAAGTCTATTTCAGAGTAAAGAACACTACCTAAGGATAGGGAGGGTCATTCCATAATGATCAAGGGGTCAATTCATTAGCAGGCTGTAACAATGATAAATATGTATTCACCTATTACAAAACTTCAAAATGCATGAACCCCAAACTGACAGAACTAGATGCAAAAGTAAACAAATCCACAATTATAATCAGAGATTTCAGCATCCCATCTAAATAATTAATAGAACAGTAAACATAAAATTAACAAGGGTTTAGAGACCTGAAAAACATGGTCAACCAACCAGACCTAATTGACATTTGAGGAACACTCTACCTAACAACAGCAGAATACATATTCTTCAAATGCTCATAATATGAGCTCATATTATGAGTTTTACCTTAAAATATGGACTATTTTACCAATACAGATGATATTATGAGCCATAAAGTATGCTACAGTAAATATAAAATGACTCAAATTATGCAAAGCATATTCTCTAACCACAATAGAGTCAAATTATAAATCAATAACATATCTGGAAGATTTCTAATATTGAGAAACCAAAATCAAACTTCTAAATAACCAGTGGGGCAAAGAAGAAATAAAAAAATTAAAACCTATTTGAAATAAATTTCAAAGTACAACATATCAAAATTTGTTGCATGCAACTGAAACAGTACTGAAAGGAAAATGTATAGCATTAAATGGTTATGTTAGAAAAATAGAAACATCTCAAATCAATGACCTCAGTTTCTACCTTAAGAAACCAAAAAAAAGAAGAATGTCAAATTAAACCCAAAAGCAAGCAAAATAAGGAAAATAATAAAGATCAGAGCATAAATCAATAAAATAGAAAAAAGTAATAGAATCAATGAAAGCAAAGCTAGTTCTTTGTGAAAAATTAATAAAAATGATAAACCTCTAGCCATCATTATGAGTAAAGGAAGAAGATATACATTACTAATGTCAGGAAGGAAAGTGATAACATTGCTACTGATGTTATAGATATTAAAAGGCTAATTAGGGAATGTTATTAGTAACATTATGCAAATAAATTCAACAACTTAGGTAAAAGGGACAAATTCCTTGGAAAATGCAAACTACAAAAACTCACTCAAGAAGAAATAGGGGCCGGGCGCGGTGGCTCAAGCCTGTAATCCCAGCACTTTGGGAGGCCGAGACGGGCGGATCACGAGGTCAGGAGTTCGAGACCATCCTGGCTAACACGGTGAAACCCCGTCTCTACTAAAAAATACAAAAAAAGCTAGCCGGGCGAGGTGGCTGGCGCCTGTAGTCCCAGCTACTCG
This sequence comes from Rhinopithecus bieti, assembly GCF_001698545.2. Lineage (NCBI taxonomy): Eukaryota > Metazoa > Chordata > Mammalia > Primates > Cercopithecidae > Rhinopithecus > Rhinopithecus bieti. The sequence goes on along the minus strand of NW_016803781.1, from coordinate 2,008,728 downwards.
GGAGGCTGAGGCAGGAGAATGGCGTAAACCCGGGAGGCGGAGCTTGCCATGAGCTGAGATCCGGCCACTGCACTCCAGCCTGGGCGACAGAGCGAGACTCTGTCTCAAAAAAAAAAAAAAAAAAAAAAAAAAAAAAAGAAGAAGAAATAGGTTGCCCAAATAGCCCTGTATCTTTAAAAACTTGAATTTGCAGGTAAACACATTCCAAAAAAGAAAATTTCAGATCCAAGTGAGTTCACTGGTAAATTCTACAAAGCATTTGAGGAAGAAATAATACAATCAAACACAAATATTTTCAAAGCGTAGGAGAAGAGGGAACTTCCCAATTTATTCTATGAAGCCAGCACTAGCCTGATACCAAAATCAGACAAAGGCATTACAAGAAAATTTTAGATCAATATTCCTCATAAACATAGACACATAAACCTTTAACAAAGTTTTAGCAAATCAAATCCAACAATACACAAAACAAAAAATTTCTTATGACTAAGTACAGAAATGCAGAGTTGGTTTACAACTTGAAAATCAGTAAATGGAATTTATCATATAAGAGACTTTCTTTGAAAAGGGAAACAAAATAATCTCAATAGATGCAGAGAAAGTATTCATCAGATGTTGAAAAAAATAAACATTTATTCCTGATTTTTTTTTTAAAGTCATCAATCCAGGTGTAGAAAGGAACTTCCTCACTGGGTACAGTGGCTCAAGCTTGTAATCCCAGCACTTTGGGAAGCTGAGGCAGGAAGGTGGCTTGAGCTCAGGAGTTTGAGATCAGCTTGAGCAACATAGTAAGGCTCTGTCTCCACAAAAATAAATAAGTAAATAAATAAATAAATAAATAATAAATATTAGCCAGGCATGGTGGTGCATGCCAGTGGTCTCAGCTACACAGGAGGCTGAAACAAGAGGAATGCTGAACCCAGGAAGCTAAGGTTGCAGTGAGCCATGATCGCTCCAGTGCACTCCAGCCTGGGCAACAGAATGAGACCCTGTTTCAAACAACGGAAAAACAACAACAACAACAAAGAACAGAACTTCCTCAGCTGGATAAGGGTATCTATTAAAAACCAACCAACCAAACAAACAAACAAACAAACAAAAACCTATAGCTAACATCATCCTTGATGGCGACAGACTGAACGCTTTCTCCTTTAGATGAGGAATCATGCAAGATTGTTCAGTCTTATCATGTTAATTCAACACTGCCCAGGGCAACGAAGCAAAAACATATAAATTGAAAAGGAGAAAGTAAAACTAACGTTATTTGCAGAAGGCACAATCATCTCTGTAGAAAATCCTGAGAAATCTACAAAGATGCCACTAGAGGTAATAAGTGAGTTTTACAAGGTCAGTACACAAAAATGAACTGCATTTCTATAAACTAGTAACACACTTTTGGAAGTTGAAGTAAAATGATCTACCATGATAGTATGAAGAATATGAAATACTTAGTGATGAACTTGCAGGAGTTATTCAAGATCTGTACTCTGAGAACTATAAAATGCTGCTGAGAGAAATTAAAGAAGACAGAAATAAATGGAGAGATAAATGGCATGTATGGATCAGAACACTTAAGATTAAGATGCCAATGCACCTAAACACTGATCCACGATTGAAGGCAATCCCAATCAAAACGCAGCAGTCCTTTTGCATAAATTTACAAGCAGATTATATAATTAATTGGGAAAACAAAGAACCTAGAAGAGCAAAAAAAAAAAAAATTGAAAATAAGGAACAAAAAGGACCTACACTGCTTGATTTTAAGACGTATTATAAGGCTGCAGTAGTTAAGGCAGTATCCGTGTGGTATTGGCATAAAGATACACAGATCTGTGGAATAGAATAGAGTTGAGAAATAGACCCATGCATATATGATTAATTGATTTTCAACAAAAATACCAAGGCAATTTAATGGAGAAAGGAAAATCTTTTCATTAGGTGATGCCGAAACAATCTGATGGTCATAGGCAGAAAAAAACCCCCCATATACGAAAAAAATTACTCTAAATAGATTATAACCCTAAAAGTAAGAGTTCAAATTATAAAATGCCCAAAAGAAAACATAAGAGAAAATCATTGTGGTCTTGGGCATGGCACAGGTTTTTAAAACATGAAACAAACACAAACTATAAAAGAAAATATCAGTTAGTTGGAGATCAAATTTAAATATTTTGCTCTTTAAGAGACACTTAGGAAAATGAAAAAGCAAACCACAAACTTGGAGAAAATGTTTGTAAAACACATATCCAGCCGGGCGTGGTGGCTCATGCCTGTAATCCTAGCACTTTGGGAGGCCGAGGTGAGCAGATCACCTGATGTCAGGAGTTCGAGAGCAGCCTGGCCAACATGGTGAAACCCTGCCTCTACTGAAAATCCAAAAAAATTAGCCAGGCTTGGTGGCAGGCGCCTGTAATCCCAGCTACTCGGGAGGCTGAGGCAAGAGAATCGCTTGAACCCGGGAGGTGGAAGTTGCAGTGAGCTGGGATCACACCATTGCACTCCAGCCTGGGGGACAAGAGCAAGACTTCATCTCAAAAACAACAACAACAACAACAAAAAACAAACATATCCAACAAAGGTTTCTGTCTCAAGAATATACGAAGAACTCACACAACAGAAAATTTAAAATATGAAAATGAAAAAAGAATTGAACATACTCATTAGCAAAGAAAATATATGGATGGCAAATAAACACACAAAAAGCTAGTCAACATCATTAGTCATTAAGGAAATGAAAATGAAAAATGCAATGAGATGCTACCACCACAAGCCCAGTAGAATGGTTTAAACTTGTAAAACTGATTATCCCAAGTATTGGCAAGGATGTTAAGTGATTGAGACTCATACACTACTTGTGGAAATGCAACATAAAACAGCCAATTTGGATAACTATTAGGTAGTTCCTTAAGTAGTTACACATCCACCTGCCATATATATAACAATTTCACTCCTAGGTATTTACCTAAGAGAAGTAAAATACTCACCCTCACAAAGACTTGGACAAAACTCCTTGTAGCAGCTTTATTTGTAGTAACCAAAAAGTGGGAACACCCTGAATGCCCCGCAATAGGTGAGAGGGAAGACGAATTGTGATACAGGCTTACGGTGAATACCACTGGTGTCTTGAGTTTTCTGATCCGTCTAGTGAGTGATGGTTCCTGTTTTCTTTCTTTCTTTCTTTTCCCTCACTC
>NW_016803781.1:1951099-2005336 GCF_001698545.2 Rhinopithecus bieti | reverse complement strand
TCTTTTCTCTTTCTTTCTTTCTTTCTTTCTTTCTTTCTTTCTTTCTTTCTTTCTTTCTTTCTTTCTTTCTTTCTTTCTTTCTTTCTTTCTTTCTTTCTTCTTTCTTTCTTTCTTTCTTTCTTTCCTTTTTAACTTTTTTTAAATTTTTTTGAGATGGAGTCTTGCTCTGTCGCCCAGGCTGGAGTGCAGTGGCACCATCTCGGTTCACTGCAAGCTCCGCCTCCCGGGTTCACGCCATTCTCCTGCCTTAGCCTTCCGAGAAGCTGGGACTACAGGTGCCCGCCACCACGCCCGGCTAATTTTTTTTTTATTTTATTTTGTATTTTAGTAGAGACAGGGTTTCACCGTGTTAGCCAGGATGGTCTCGATCTCCTGACCTCGTGATCCGCCCACCTCAGCCTCCCAAAGTGCTGGGATTACAGGCGTGAGCCACCGTGCCCGGCCAGTACCTGTTTTCTTTACAGCATCGGACTGTAGGGAAAATCTGTCTATATCAGAGAATTTAAAATGAAGCACTTCCAAAGGTAAGTGCTGAACTCTTTTCAGACCCACCTTTGTAATCCTCACACCCAGAGTCCATATCTCCATTTTGATTGAGGGATTCAGTCTCATTTCCATAGATTTGTGTAGTTTTAAGGAATATACCATATTCCTTAAGAATGTAAATAAGTATAGTTACTTACTTATCTTCACATCTCAAGCTTCATGTCTTTGCAAAATGGGGAAAAAGGGGGGCTCTTTGACGACACTCAGGGATTTAGGCTTGGGAAATATGGTCAGAAGGCTTGATTTGGTTTCCTACCCTGCCTTCTCTTCGTGTGTCTTTTTATTCATTTTGGATTCCCGGGAGCATGATGCTATCTCCTCTCTTTGACGTTATTTAAGGAGAAGTAGTGTATTCCTAAATTATAAGAAAATGTGGATTCAAAACTTAGTTCTTCCACTTACTAGCTGTGTGACCTTGAGCAGATTACTTGACCTCTCCGTACCTGTTTCCTCATTTGGAAAATGGGAATAAGCAGAGTACTACCCCCTGGAGCTGCTGAAAGCATGCAAAGCTCTTAACATTGGGCCCACCTAAGTGGACAACAAATATTTGTTACTCTTAGTAAATGAACCCAGTTTCAGGAGAGGGTCTGAAGGTCAGATTCATCTTATCACTCAGTATTATAATGGTCACTCTCAATAGATGACCACCCAGACAGAGGTTGCATTTTAACAAGGTCTTGTTCCAGAAAATAGATTCTAACTGGGATTTGGGGCATGATTAAATTGGGCTGGGGTAGAGGAAGGGCTGGGAGAAGGGCATTATTGTCTAAGACCAAATTACGTCCTCATGACAATGAGGACTATATGAGAGACTCATTAAAATCAGCATTTTTTGCTAAAACAGAATAAAAATATAAAGTGTTTTAATAAAAATTTTAAAAATTTGCATCTTTGAGCCAGGCTCAGTGGTACACCCCTATAATCCCAGCTACTCTGGAGGCTGAGGTGGGAGGATCACTTGAGCTCAGGAGTTCAAGACCAACCTGGGCAACACAGCAAGACCCTGTCTCAAAGAAATAAACAAAATAAGCAAAACCAGCGTCTCTGAGGGGCAACCTGGGAATCCACATTTTAAGAAACTCTCCAGACAATTCTCATTTTCAAGAAAGTTTCAGAATCCCAGTCTAAGGCATATATATCAGAATGTAATTTTTTTTTTACTATCTCTTGCTATGACATTCTTATATTTCTCTCTCCTCAATTTCCTTTTCCTATTTTTGTGTATGTTTGGGCAAGGGGTGGGAGTGGGGTGGGGATTGACCAAAAAAATCCTTAATTACCTGAAACATTTTTTCTTATTTTGTTCTTTTCAGGACTTGTATAGCTGCATTATTTTTTTAAAAAAAAATTGTTATACCTTGGCAATAATGTATATGTAGACTTGTATATTCTGCATCAATTAACATTATCCAAATGTATCTCATCCTGAAACATTTTTTTCTCATGCCTTCTCTTCCTCAACCTTGCTTCTGCATTCAGGTAACTACTCAGTGTGGACAGATAGATGCATGCCTGTGTCCATGTTCATACCATCCTACTCAAATATAGATAGATTGCATGTTTGAAAATTTGACATATTTTTGTTTCTCTTACTGTATGTATTTTATAAGCACTCTGACATATTTTTCCTGAAAGCTAAATGAATGAATAAACAAAACTAAAAATGATATGGTTGGCCTATGCCTGTGCTTAAAGCTTCACATGAGATTTCTATAGTGAAGAAGGTTGCTTTACATTAATGAGGATCATATTTACTCTTTTAGTCTTACCTGCAATTATTGGGTGAACTCAGGTCTCTTTAGTTCATTACCCCATTAGTGCCTGTCAATAACAGAGAATGTGCCTGAAATGCTCAAGTAGCTGAGAGCCCTGGAAATCTCATCTCTTCTAGTGGAGGGCGGCTCTGGCTTGTGCCGTGGGGAGCTTGGATCTTGGTCCTGTGGGTCACTGCAACTCGGGTCTCTCCCTGAGCCTTAATTTCCCCATCTGTGAAAAATAGCCATTAGGCTAAAGCAGCATTTCTTTCAATTTGCCATGTGGACCATCTGCTTCAAAATCACTCACACGCGAGTTAAAATGCAGATCCCCAGAGCTCACTCTAGACCCACTGAATCACAGTCTGGGGTGGGGCCCAGGAGCCTTCATGATTAACAAGTCTCACAGGTGGTTCTCATGGATTATTACAGGCTGAGCAACACAGTTTTGTGGTTAAAGATTCTGTGTGGTTGAACTCCAAATTCCTTTCTGTTCTTTCTCAGGCAGAAAGCGATTGACCCGGGCTAGTTAGCCTGGTTCTCATCTCCGTGCTCAAAAGCTATGTCAGGCTCCTGGGAGGGGATGCTACCGACACCTGGCTACTTGCCTAGCTGCTGTGGCCTCCCACAGGTCGTGGACAGGAGCCAGAGCAACCACAACTGGCCTGCCCCATAATAGCTCAGACCTCAGGAGGACACTCCAGCATTGGCTGGGCATCCAGTCTGCAGAGGGTACACTGGGATCTATCCAGCCTCCTCTTGCCGTCCCTAGGGGGACCTGCCTTTCATCCCAGAGCCTGAGATTAAAGCTGAAATGCTAGGCATCCAACATGTATCAGGAACTCAGTGCAAGTTTAATGAATGGATACAGAATACTGAGTGAGTGGTGTACTCTGGGGTGGATAAAATAAGGGGTGTGGGGTGGGATCTTACGTGCAAGCCAGATAGTGGTGGCCGATAAATACTTGTTGAGCAAATGTATGTCACTAAGTGAAATTCAAATACCTGGTGCATAGTAGGTATTATCAGTGCAGCTATAGTAAGTCAATTTAATACTTGCCCCTGCTCGTTCCCCATATGCTTTCAGCCCTTAACGTTGCATTGTGCTGACCCCTAGCTGTTATATTTACATGTCTTTGGCTGAAGGCTTTCACTACTGCTTGCAAGCATGGCAGCCCAGAAATCCTGGGGAATTAGCTCATGACCTCCAGCAGTCCTGGAACCAAGGACTGATTGAAGTTGGTGTATAAATACCCCAGCTCCCTCACTCCTCAGAAGGATAACTCTGAAACAAACATACTATACCGTCTGTAGGAGTCCCCCAATGGAGTGGAGCCCCAGATGCTCATGGAGGCCATTTCCTTGATAACATGTGCTGTCTTTGGCTCCCTTCCTGTTTTCTCTCTCACTTCTCCACTCCCCTACTGATATTTCCCAAGATCACCTTGCAGATCAACCGCTTGCACTCAAGTCCTTGCCTTAGGGTCAGCTGCTGAGGGACCCCATGCTAGGATGACTGTTGAATTAATGAAGGGCTAAAGATTTAATGAACAGAGGTGGAGGGCTAGCATACTATATGCTTAAAACATAGGAAGCCTTTGTGAGAGGTTGCTGAATGAACAGCATTCAACAAATGCATAGAGTTCAAGGTAGATTCCTATAAATCTGCTACTTGAATTTCTGGTACAAAAAATGTGTTTTGAATGCTCAGTGCCTGGCTACTTCGAGCCCCAAGCCTCTGAGACACCTACCTTCCTTCCTTCCTTCCCTCCTTCTTTCCTTCCTTCCTTCCCTCCTCCCTTTCTCCCTTCTTTCCTTCCTGGCTCAGACCACAGGTTCCCCTTGCCACTCAATCCCTTTTTCGTAACACTTCACATCAGCCTCCTTTCGGCTCCAAATCTTTACAAATTCTGTTTCCTTGGTCAGGAATGGTCTCCTTTTAAGATGTGTCCCTTTACACTTAACTAAGTCTCAGCCAAGAGTTTGCTTCCTCTAGGAAGCCCTCCCAGAGTTCTCTATTATGTCACACATATTTATAACTATAACACCTCCCATATCACCTGGTATTTCTCTTGTGTAGTTAGCTACTTAATGACTGTTTCTTCCCAGTGAAATGAAAACTCTCTTCGTATTCTTAGGGCTCATCACGGCACCTGGCACATAGTAAGTACTCAATAAATATTTGATGAAGGCTTATGTGAGTGATGCAGCCATAGTGCCTGGTCTAGCTTTAACCTTAGATCTAGGGCTTTCCTGGGAAGATCCAGGCTTCCAGAAGCTTTCATCTACAGGCATGCTGTTCCCACTCCCACAGCACCCCAAACCAGCTAAATGGCAAAATGCACCCCGAATCTGGGAAAAACCTTCAACAAATCATCTTAGAATAGTTACAGCTTCTGTCCCAGCCAGCACTGTCACAGGCAGCTTAATTATGGTCATTAGGACCCACATTAAAACATGATTATAACATAAAATTGAAATTAGCTGTATAACACATCCAAATTTTTCGGTATGCTTATTGATTTTCTTCCCCTGTTAATCAGAGGGCTACAGTAAATTCAGATAGATCTGGTATAATTAAAACCGAGCCTGTAAATTCTAGTAAAAACTCTAATTAGCATCTGTCTTTTGTTAAGGACAGTGAGGTGGGAATGTATATTTTTCCACAAAACATAATCAGGGCTTTCATGTTTCTTTCCTGGATCTTTGGTGGGGCAAGTTGTCATTCCTTTTTCAGAGGAATTTAAAATTGGTTTAAAAAAAGATGCAAGTCATAGAGACATCTAAGAAATGCCAAAATAAGAAGTGACTGGTTAAAAGAAAAATGATTAGCTGAACAGGGTTATTGGAGGCATGTGAATGAAACAATCAATTGAATTGTTCTCTTTTCAGTATGGTGGAGTGACTTTGAAATCAGACAACTTTGAGTTCAAGTCTGAACTCTGCTATTTACTACATAGGTGATATTGAAAAAGTATTGTTTTGTCTAGCTGAGCCTCGATTTCTTCCTCTGTGAAATGGGGATAATGATAGAACCTACCCAATAGGGTGTTTGGAAGGATTAATGAGATTACAGTTTTTTCAGCTTGTAGTGAAATATTGATAATTAGGAGTTGCAGTCATCTTCATCATCATCACCACCATCCACACCACCACCATCATCTTCATCACTATTTACATCATCATTATTATTTTCACTTAATAAAGAGAAAACTCTTTCAGTGCTTGTCATGGCTCTAATGAGCTTCATGGCATAGTGAAAACATGACTTTGAATTCAGGTAGTCTTCCACTCTGTGCCACTCAGAAACTATGTGACCTCATACAAGTCATTACATTTCTCTAAATCTGTTTTCTCATTTGTAAAATGAGCACAACTTTCAAGAGGATGTTGAAGATGTAATGAGGAATGTTGATTATGCCTGGCATGGAACAAGTCATTTAACCAACGTTGACTTCCCATCTCCCATATCCAGTCCTGTATCCTCAACAGACTGCTTAGTTGGTGGTATATCTCAGGCAAGTACAGAATATAAAATAGTTTCTGGGTTTCTAATCACCAGACCTCGCTAAGAGGCATCCTGTTGGCTTTTCAGTACTGCCTCCTACAAGGCCAGCGTTCCATTGTCATGGCTTTAGTTGCTGGGGAGTGTTTCTGTCATCATAAAAGGGATTGTAGAGCTCATCACACATTCCACCTGCTCCCCTGCATTTGTCAGCTTTCTTTGTGGCTAGAATGAGGCCGTGTGACTACTTCTACCCAATAGATTATGAACACAAACATGGCTTTTCCATTTGGAGAGAGGGAAAGAGCAGCGGTCAGAAAGCCACCACTAGAGATAACAAAACTGCAGAATGAGAGTGACTTAGATCAAGTCGCTGCAGGGTAGACAGTTGTCCCAGAAAGCAGCTGAAACCCCACAGGACTTTTGTGAGTGAAAAATAAACCATTGTTGCATTAAGCGACTCAAGTTTTGAAGTTTGTTACAGCAGCATACCCTAACCTTTACTGATTAAAACAATGATTAATCAATCAAGTCAATTTATCTGCTTGTGGTTCTTGCTCTGAATGCATTAGTGGGTTGGTGGATACTGCCCTTTCAGGGGCTGATGGACTTACTTCCAGAGCAGATTTTGGGTAGAGTAGATGGAACCTGGAACTCCTGAGTCCAGAGATCTGCCAAGACACTCATGCCCTTTTACACAATCTGAAGTGGTTCCCTTACAGTTCAGATGCCTTAAATGGCTGAGAGGAAGGAACGTGGACAGCCGGAAACATCAGGGGCATCAACTGGCTCCTTTATAGTCACATAGCCCCCTGCACATATCGGGGTGCCCAGTGGAATTAGCATGTGAAATGCCGCGGGCATCTATTGTTTTCCCTGACCAGAATCCACACTCACCTTTATTTGGATACCAGTACCTTAACTTTGTTTTGAAAACCACTCATCGGATGCAAGCTTGGTGGGCTTTTCAGTCGAAAGGCACCATCCTCATTTTCCCAAAAGGGGGCACATGACTCAACCTCAGTAGTGATTCATGCCAAAATGCAACCACTTTGAAGAAGTGGGGAGGGTCCCTGCTTCCTAGATCCTCAGAACTGCTTTGGTGCTCTCCCGGGCCTACTTTTTCAACTGGCTTTGGTCTGCGAGATGGTTCTATCCTTCTAACAAAGCCCTCCCATCCTTTTCTAGTTGAATGTGGTCAGCATCAGGTCCTTTCCACCAAAGAACCCTAAGAAATGTGTAGTCATGAATGTCATCCCATATCAACAAAGCCCCTGTCATACGCTGGTGTCTTGCTGCACTCTGTTGTCTCATTATTCTAACCTTGGAATGTATTTTATGTCTGATGTAAACATAATCATAAATGAAGTAAACATAACTCAGTAGATAAGGAAGATGTAGTTTTATGTATTCACTCAACAAACATACTGTGATTGCCAACTATAAGCAAATGCACTTCTAGGTACTAAGAATAAAGCAACAAATGAAACAGATTTTTAAAAAAAACACCACCCTCGTGCAACTGACATTCTAGTTGGAAGAAGCAGACATAAACTGCACAAATAAGTAACAGTATGACTGCATGCTGAGATGTGCAATGGGCAGATAAAACAGGGCAGGAGGACGGGGAGACCATGGAACAGGAACCGGGGGCAGATGAAGAGGGATTGCAATTTTAAACTCCTTGTTCAGGGAAGACTTTGCAGAGATTTGAGCGAAACCTGGATAACAGAGTTGTGTGTTCTCTTGTTCATGTCTCCAAATTCCATTTTGCAGGTGATTCGGCTTATAGGGTTGTTGTGGGAACAGGATCTGACACTTAATAAGTACGCAATAAACATCATCTGGAAAACAAGCTCGAAGGAGCCGCCATTCAGATGCCAAGTCAGTTCTGGGTGTATGGGGAGCATCAGCACTCACCCTCCAATCCCGAGCTGTCACCCTGAGGCTGTTGCATCCCAGAGGTCCCAGGCAGAGCCCCTTCTCCCTCAGGTCCTGGGAACTGCTAAGGCTGAGGCCTCAGAGGTTTTTGGACCTTCAGATCACCAGACCCTGACCCAGACTGCTCTAATTAGGGGCATCCAACAGAGATGGGGAGAGGTGGGGAGAGAGAGAGAGGGAAAGGGAAAAGTGGGGAGAGGAAGAGAAAGAGGAAAGGGAGGGAGGAGAGGGAGAGGAAAGTGAGAGAGAGAAAGAGGAAGGAGGGGAGAAGAGAGAGGGAGAGAAAGGAGAAAGAGGAGGAAGAGAGAGATAGAGAAAAGAGAGATGGTGGAGAGAGAAGAGAGAGAAAGGGGGAGAGAGGAGAGAGAGAGATAAAGAAAGGGAGAGAGAGGTGAGAGACAGACAGAGGGAGAGAGAAAAGAGAAAGGGGAGGAGAGAGGAAAGAGGGAGGAAGGGAAGTAAGAGATAGTGGAAGAGAGAGGGAGGAAAGAGAAGAGGAGAGACAGAAGGAGGGAGAGAGAGCAAAGAGGGAGAGAGAAAGTAGAAAGAGATAAGAGAAGAGAAAAGAGAAAGAGAGGGATAGAGGGAGAAAGAAAGGGGGAGATGGAAGGAGAAGAAGGAGAGGAAGTAGAAGGAAGGAGGGAGGGAGAGAGAACAGAAAAGCAGTGCACTAGAAGGGAGGGGAGTGTATAACCCTCGCTGGAGAGAAGCAGGTAGAACTGTGGGCCCTCTGCAGTGGGTTAGTGGCTTTGACCCAGGTGGCTAGGGTATAGTTCCTCTAACATCTGCAGCTCCTCCCTGCTGCCCTATCCTGCCTACATTCAAGAAATGGTGCAGGGCATGGATTTGGGATATAGATGAACCTGGGTTCACCTGGGTTCAAACCCCGTCTCTGCCATTGTCTGGACAGGTGAACTTGGGCAATCTACCACTCTTTCATTCTCAACTGAATAATATCAACTTACAGGTTAAAGTGAGGATCATGATGTGGTTTACGGAAGGCACACTGGCATGTGCCAAGCACATAAGCAGTGCTTAGTCAACATTCTATGCTGCTATTATCACTCTAACCAGGTTTGGGGATCAGCTCTGTCCTGGCTCTGGGTTCTTGGACTCTGCAGTGAACTCAGCCCCTGAGGAGACCCCTGGTCACTGCAACCTCCATGCAAAGTCCTGGTTAGGGTTCTGAACAGGAACTTTCTGCGCAGTGGCTCTTAGTCCCAGCTGAACACTGGAATCACCTCAGGGACTTAAAAAAAATACAGATCCCTGGGCCCAGAGAATCTCACAAGATTAACTCAGGGTGCAACCTAGGCAACCGAATTTCTAAAAGCTCCATGGATGATTCCAAAGTGCAGCCAAAGTTGAGAAGCACTGTCTAGGGCTTTGATTTAATCTTCCATATTTATTCCTAAAGAAGGAGATATACCCAGACACCATTTCCTTAGGCAGACTCACAGACCACCAGATTATTATTGTTTTTCAAATTTGGTTCCACAAGCATTTGTTAAGCATCTACTATGTTCCTGGAACATTGTTAGACACTGAATAAGCACTGTTCCTGCCCTCAAGCAGCTTGAAGTCTGGGTGGCCATACAGTGAATAAACGCAATGCTTGAGAAAGCCACAGAAGCGGTGAGGAAAGAAACATCACCCAAATGCAGGAATGCATAGGAAAGAAGCGGGTGCAGGATCACACCTAAAGCACAACGTGGAAAAATGAATAGCAGTTTTCTCTGGTAGAGAGGTTGGGGGAAGGTGGAGAGCCCAGGTACCCTGAACAGCATGAACAAATGTGGGTTGGTGAAAAAATTCTAGGGAGAAGGGACAAAATGAGGAGGGAAATTGCCCATAGGCAGGGCTATATAGCAAAGAGAGAAAGGGTAGGAGAGGAAGCCAGGTAGCAAAGGTCTTACGGCCAGGCTTAGATCCATGGGGTTCATATTATGGGAACCGGGGAGCCATGGAAGGCTGTAGGTTAAGGGGAAGCCTTTATCCTGTGCTTAAGACTTTAGGGTGTGGCTGCTATTAAGTGCTGGGGTGTGGGGCATCTGAAGAAGAAAAAGTATGTGCTTGGCAATTTCCTCTCAAGTAATTTTATTCCATTCCCTTCCATCATGCAGAAACCTGAAGTTATCCTGAGAACAAACGTCACTGCCATGGAAACAGTAAGAGAAACAAACAATGCGTGCACTGTATAAAATTGTCCATAAAGGCTGTTTATTTTTCATACCATTATTTTAATAGGTGGGGATGGCAGTGATGGGCTGGAGGAACAGCAGGCTTTAATGGTGCCGCTAACATTGCCTGTTCTTAAAATGACTTCAAATGCTCACAGACATTCAGCCATTGGCACTTAGATCATGTCTCTGGCTGGGAACTCCCGCTGGTTTAGAATCTCACTGCCAGGAAGCATCACCTGTTCCTGGAACTGAAAGGCAGTATGGCCAAGTGGTTATAGACTCAAGCCAGAGGTCAGACAGCCCTGGGTTCCAGTCCTACTTCTGTCATACTTACTGATTGGTGACTGTTGGCAAATTTCATCACCCGTCCGAGCCTCTGTTTACTCATCTGCGAAGTGGAAATATAGTCGTTCATTTATTCCTTCATTTGAAAATTAACAAGACTTCACCAAAAACTTACTATGTGCTTTGTTCTAAGGGTCCTGGCATTCATTGAGCTTAAAGTCTAGTGGGAGAACAGAGATAATATACCTGCAAACACATAAATAAGAGAGATCATTGTAGATAGTGATACAGGCTAAGAAAGATTTAAAGCCAAGGTTGTTCTCTCTGATGAGATGCCAGTCTAGCCGGCCACAGAAAGAGGAGAAAGAGCCAGCTGCTTATATATCAGAAGGAAAGGCCTTCCAGGCAGAGGTGCAGCAAGAGGAAAGTCCTAGAAAGATCTAAGATTAGAATCCTTGCAGCTGGGGCTTTATAAAAGGAGGTACGAGATAAGGCCAAATAGGGAGGAGAAACCAAATCAGACGGGTCCTATAGGATAAGGTAGGAGTCTGGGTTATAATAATACTAGCCTTCTAGAGTGGTTGTAAGGATTACATGAAATATCAATTGGTAAACTCTAAGCAGCTGCTTAAAAAATGTCAGCTTTTACTTTCATCAAGACAACCATAGTAGAACTCATCATCTCTTGGGACCAGTTACTGACATCATAGAATTATTGAATTTAAGAACTGAGAGATCATTTTTCCTAATTTTTCATATGGGTGAATTAAGGATCAGAGTGGGCAAGGGACTTACAGAAGTCACACAGGACTTAGTGGTAGAGGCTCTGGGCTTTCCAATTTCTGCCCACTGTCCATTGAGCTCAAGCCCATGCCATGATCTCTATGGGGAGATTCCTTGGCTTGTGTTTCTGCTGGGTGGTACTTCCTTCTAGGGGACAGTGTGGGGTCATTAAAAACCACAGACCTGGTGCTGTGAGTGTGTGGCTCCTCCCTGTGAGCCCCGGAGGGTCCGCAGACATTAGTCCTTCTTCCCTCCTCTGACACAGAGGCTGTGTCTGTCCTCTTTTGTCCTCCCTGGCACAGAGGCTGGGCTTTGACTGGAGAGCTGAGAGAAAGGACAGGCTATTGATCAGTAGGGACCTGACCCAGTCTGGCCTTTTCAATATTCCATACTAAGAAAGTGGTGAGATTTGAGAGGAAGTCGAAGGGCTGGAGAATGTTCCTGTAATTGAACAGAACAGTGCTGCCTCAGTTAATTTCAAGTGAGGAGGCTCACACAAAAAAATGGGTCAGATTGACCAAGCCCCTGATGGGTTTGGAAGTTTTACTTGTTCTGCACCCTTAACCCCAGTTGGACTTTCCTCTGGGTCTAGACATCCATGAAGACACCTAATAAACCCTATGAGAGAAGAGATTTTTCTAGTATTTGGGTTCCATTTTTCATGTACAATTTATATAATCCTTGATCGTTGCTCCTGTTTATTGAGCACCTACTACAGGCTGGGTAATCAGTTCAGCACCGAACATGCATCCCCTCTTTTACTCCCATAACAACCCTAGGAACTAGTTACTAATATTCTTCACCTTAAACGACACATAAATCGACTTTTAAAAGTTACTCACATAGGAGAGAGCTCTGATACGTCTGACTCCAAATAAACCTGCTGATTCCAAAGGGCACATGGACTTGTGGGGTCCCCAAACACAAAAGTCTTAGAAAAACCCATAGATGTGTGTCGCTGTGCTAATGCAGCCTGTTCTTTATGGACTGAAAAATGTATGTATTACAGTTTCTAATGCCAACAGAGTATATAAATATACACAGTATCTTTAATTGATTTTTCTTCTCACCTTTGAGGCCCAAGAACATAACCCTTAGTCAGGAAAATATCCCAGCTGGGTTTGCAGGAACTTGACTGTGGGGGCCCGATCCAATCCAATATGTTTGTCCCTCTTTTTCAGTCTCCTCCACGTTCCTGATGGTGCACTGGTTTTCCTTCCTGTCTGGTCAACAAGCCTCTGGAGAATGGCCATCCATCTTATAAGCTCACTTTGTATTCTGTAAACTTTCAGTTTGAAAATAAACGCATTGTTTCCCTGTCAAAGCTCTACTGTGCATGGGTATTTCTCAAGAGCCAGGGCGGATGGTACAGACAGACCGAGCATTTCCAAGTAAACCAAAGGGGCATAATTGCTTCTTTCCAGGTAATGTGGATGCACTGGATGGGGTCAGCTGCGTCACAGTGGATCATTTTCTTGTTAGCATCTGGCCGAAGTGATGTGAGTACCATGTTCCTGAATGATGCTGCACAGGCCCATCTGCAAGTTACAAGGACCGAATTGAAAACAGATCATGGAGACACTGGTTGGATACTCTGCCTTCCCTTGAAAGATCCACGGTGGGTTTGTCTCCTGAGACACACTATTGTTGGGACTTTTTTTTTCTTTTAATTTTTTTCTTATCTTTTAAGATGTCTTTTTTTTGTATTTCATTTTTACCCTAAGGCAAAATATTTTTCTCTTTTTTTCTCTCAGTGATTAAAATCTTCCTATCAACCAGATGTTCCTAAGGGAGATACACGCTGCAAGTTTTGGCAGGGCGGGGGTGTGAATAATGTACATTGATGGAGGAAGTAGTCACTAAGCACAGGCTGTCTGGTGACCTCAAAATCACATCCCTGATTAATCATGATCCGAGTAGACAAAGACATGGGATCACACACACATGATGACAATGACTTCCATTAATTGCAACGACCCTGTTTTAGCCTCAGGACCTTGCACTGGCTGTGTTCTCCACCAGGAATGTGCTGCAATCTGCACTTGGTGTCTGTCTCATCGTTCCTTTCTCTACTTGAATGTCTCCTATTCTAGGGACCCATCCCTGATCATTCAAAAATAACTTGTCTCTTTTACTCCCAAATCACCTTGCTTTATCTTCCTCATCGAATTAGAGCTCTCTCAAATTCCCATGTATTAATGACTTTATGGTCTATTTCTCATCTGTACAGAATAAGCTCCAGAGAGCAAGAACTTTGTCTTGTTCACTGCTGTATCGTCAGAGCCCAGGACAGCGCCTGACATAGGCACTATCCTAAGTGCTTTATAATGATTGTGTCATTGATTGCTAAATGATAGCCTTTTGTTGAAATCATTACTGGAAGGTTAATTCAGTTGTTCAAAATCATAGCACTGTTAGTTAGTAGCAGATCAACCATTCAAATTGAGGCTGGTTGGGTTTGAAGGCCCAGGCTTTTAACCGCTCTGCTAAACTGCCTCCCCTGGCATACAGCATTAATTTTGAAAGTGGTCTGGGCCCTTGTGTTGCCAGACTTCACTAGACTGTCAGCCCTGGAGAGCCAGAGACAGAGTCTGTTGCATCCACAGCACTCAGCACTGTTTGCCACATGGTAGGCATTCAATAAATAGTAAATGCTCAAACAGTATTTGTAGATAGATGGACAGATGGGTGAGTGGGTAGGTGGTTGAGTGGATGGATGGGTGGATGAATGGATGAATGGAATGGAGGAAGGAAGGGAGAAAAGAAGATAGAAAGGGAGGAAAGAAGGAAGGGTAGGTAGAGGGATAGATGAATTGTTGGATGGATGCATGGGCTAGTGACTATATGGATAAATAGGTGGGTGTGTAGATAGGTGGGTAGATGAATAGGGAAACAGAGTCCCAGAGAGACTGGTGACTCACTTAATATCACACAACACTAGTCTTTAGTCCATCAGTTCATGGGATCTTCTCTATAACCCCAGGAAACAAGTGCCATAATACCCCCTCATCCACGAGGATATTATTACCCATTTATGTCGATCACTCCATGTGATAAGTGTTATTTTTATCCCTACTTCTCAGAAGAGGAAAATAAAGCTCAGAGAGGTTAAGTAACTTACCCTTGTCATCCTGTAAGGAAGAGGTGAGGCTAGGATATAACCCTTTGTCACCATTGTACTAATTTTAACCACATAAGAGCTGATGCTCTGTTTATCACATGACAAAATATAAGGTGAATAGAACTGTAGGCACACATCATCTAATCAGCAGAGAAGCTAAAATTATCTCCCCAGCAGCTTTGGGTAGCAGGAAGCTCACCCTGACACTAGAATCTAGGCAGGAAGTGCCCTGTTAGACCACAAATGTCACTGCCATGGAAAGAGTAAAAGGTAAGATGTAAACCAAGTGTATGATATCGAGCAAGTTACTTTGCCTCCCTGGACCTCAGTTTTCTCATCTGTAAAATGGCTGTCAAAATTGTGATTGCAGATTTTCATCTGCAAACTGTTCTAGTCCCTTTCAGAACTCTATTTCTATTATGTTATTTCTTCTTCCAAAAATAGTCTTGATATTACTCCTAAATAATCACTTTACATTCCCAACATCACAATCTCAGATAATGAGGTCTGTGTCCCATTTTCTCAAGACTTTTCTCTGTGCCTTGTTTCAGCCAGCAAATGGAATGAGTAAATCTCTGCCCATATGTTCCGTGGGTTAATGGTTTACAGTGTCACTTCTTCCACATGAGACACCTGCATGCAAGCAATGATCTAGAAGTTCAATGTACTTACCAAAGTGAGTAACCCCAATGATGGACTTTTAGTGATTGTGACCCTTCTGGTAGTCAGGAGGGGTTGAAGCTTCAGGAGGTAGCAACCAAATCATAGCACAGAGGCAGCCACCAAATTTCTGGGAAGTAGCCTGTGAAAGTTCTGGCTCTGTAGTCAGGGCTGGCCTTGAATCTGCCAAATCCCACTGCTGCCTAACTGAGTGACCTTGGCTGGGTTGGGACCCTCCACAAAAAATCAGACACTTACCTGTCAGATGGCAATAACCATACCTCATTGTCAGGATGATTATGAAATTGAAATGAGAGACCGTGCTCAGTGTGGGATAGCACCTGACAAACAGTGGATTCTTTACACAATAGTTTCCTTTTCAGTTGGGTTGTTTGGTTTTATTTTCTTGTAAATTTGTTTAAGTTCCTTATAGATGCTGGATATTAGACCTTTGCAGATGCATAGTTTGCAAAAATTTTCTCCCATTCTGTACGTTGTCTGACATTACTGGGTATATACCCAAAGGAATATAAATTATTCTATTATAAAGACACATGCACACGTATGTTCATTGCAGCACTATTCACAAGAGCAGAGACATGGAATCAACCTAAATGCCCATCAATGAATGAGCATATACATATGGTACATATACACCATGGAATACTATGCAGCCATAAAAAAGAATGAGAGCACATTCTTTGCAAAAACATGAATGGAACTGAAGACCATTATCCTTAGCACACTAATGCAGGAACAGAAAACCAAATATCACAAGTTCTCACTTATAGATGGGAGCTAAATGATGAGAGCATACAGACACATAGAGGGGAACAATACACGCAGGGGCCTACTAGAGGGTGGACAGCAGGAGGAGGGAGAGGATCAGAAGAAAATAACTATTGAGTACAAGGCTTAATACCTGGGTGATGAAATCATCTGTACAACAAACTCCCGTGACACAAGTTTGCACACATAACAAAGCTGCACACGTACCCCTGAACCTAAGAATTAAAAATAGTTTCCTTGCCTCCAAGTATGGAGCTAACCTATCTCTTTGTTTTTCTCTCGCTCACTTTCTTCCCTTTCACCTCTTCCTCCATCTTCCTTGCTTCTTCATGTTTCCATTGAACAAGTCTCACTGAGCACCCACTGCATGCTAGCACTATACTATGCAGAGCCTGAGTGTCTAGCCACAAACAAACAGGCAAGGTCACTCCACAGAGAGCTGGCAGCGTCATACAGTAAAGCAAAGAGTGCTTCATCTTCTCCAAAAGAGAAACCAGCCCTCCTGCACCCCTGCCTCAGCCACCTTCTTTATAAAAACCAGTTAGGTTTACTGCCAGGAATGGAAACCTCTTGCAGCCAAGGATAGGATTTTATGGGGATTCTCTGTCCCCAAAGCCTGAGGCAGATCTGGGCCTATAGTGAGTGGCCTGTAAAAGAGCATTGTTTCAGTGAGTAAATGGGGAAGCTCTGGGTGTGGAGAGTCTTCTGAAACCCTGGGCCAGAGTGCCCCCCCTTTCCTCCTCCATCCAGTGTTCACCTCCCCCACCCATTCTTTCTAGGGACTCCCGGCTCCACCACGCTGCTAAAGACATATTCCTCCCCCTGTTGCTGCCTGCAACCTTCTCTCCATCTGCTCTCTCTGCCTGTTCAGGCTGCAGTGTGTAGATAGTATGGCAAGGTAGGGTAGGGGGAGGAGGACAGCTTCTAAATTGGGTGAGAGGCCTGCAAAGCCTGACCGGTCTGCCAAGGCTAGGCAGGGAGAGACAGTCAGTCTCCAGGACTATGCATAAGCTTGTCCCCACCTAGCTCTCTGCCAATGTCTGTCCCCAAGTATCTGCTTGTCTCCCTCATTGATTGTCCCTCACTATCTCTGTTTGTGGAGAAAAGAGACGTTGCTTGAGAATCAGGCCTGGGCAAGAGTGCAGCAGAGGTGGGCCTTGCAGTCCTGCTCAGATGGGGAAGCAGGTACAGGAATAGGTAAGGGGCTGACCTGAGAGGAAGCCTCTCAGCTCTAGTGGCCTGCCGGCAGTGGAGTTATGGGAGACCGGGCTCAGACTAAAAAGTAGAGATGGATCTTTAATTTAGAGTTCGTGATTGGGCTTCAGAGGGGTCCAGACTCCCTCGTGTTAGGTTGCTGCCACAATTTTGTGGCTATGTGTAATGTTCTAGTAGATTCACAGATCTCACCAGATCCACAGAGTTAGAGACTTTCTAGGTTATGGGGACTCACTTTGGAAGCAGCGGGGCCCTGACGGGGAAGCAGGCTGGCTGGATCCCAGAGGGGCCTGGAGAGAACTGGAAATGGGATGTATCTGGAAGGCTGGGCAGGCAATGGAAAGCTCCGGGCTGCTCATAAGCTCGGTTTCCAGGCCTCCATCTCACCGTCTGGAAAATGGTCCGGGTGCTCTCCAGCCTGGCCTGGCCAGGCAGGGCTGCTGGGAGTGTCAGCAGAGCGAGAAAACGCTCGGCTCCCAGGACGCAAAGGGAATTGGCGTTAAACTTTGCAGGGCCGACGGGCCGGCGGCCAGAGGAGGCGGCTGGCACCCCCGGCGCCGCCGCGGCCCCTCCAGCTAGCTGCCCGCTCGCCCGCCCCCTCCCTCCCTGCACTCGCTCGGCACAGACTCGGCCCCAGCCCCCTCCCTCCTCCCGCTCGCTCCACGCTCGTTCGCTCGCTCGCCGGCTCCTCCTCACTCGCCCGCCCGCGCCCGGCGCAGCTCGGCCAGAGCGACCGCGGGGCTGAGCGCGCGTCCCTAGGGTCTCCGAAGCGCCCCCTGCCCAGCGGCCCCTCCTCGCCGCCTCCACCTTCCTAGCTACCGCCCTCCTTTCCCGCTCCGCGCGTCCGCCCGCCCCGCAGCCGCGGCCCGCGCCCCCTGACCACGATCCCCGCCCGGCCGCCCTCCGCGGGAGACTCGCGGATCTCGCTGTTCCTCGCTCTGCCCTGGGGACCGGCGGCAGCGCCTGGAGAGAGGTAAGCGCCCCGAGGGGCGGGGCGGGCAGGGGGCAAAGTTGCCGGGAGAGCGGGGCGGCCAGGGGTTGGGGCTGACCAAGGCGACTCAGGCACCACCCGCCGGGATGGGGAGCAGTGGTGGCTGCCCAAATTCGGGGCTAGGAACCGCGCGTCCCCTTGGCCCGGGCTGACGGGAGTGTGGAGGTGGGGATGTGTTGAAGGACTCGGGCGCTTCCCTGCTTCGGCTGCGGGCTCCCTTTCGGTCTTCCCCGGCTGTGAGACTGATTCTCCTTTGCAGCCAAAGAGGATCTCCTTGGAGTGGGGTCGCCTCCAAACCCCAAATTCCCGGAGCTTCTCTGCAACCGCACCCGGGGCTGGGTGCCAGATAATTCTCTTCCTCTCGGGGAGAGGACAGGAAGCGGGGTGAGCAGCTGACCCACCCTGCAACTGAGGACTAGACTCAAACAGTGCATTTGCCGCTCCCCCACGACACCGCAGAAACCCTTGACTCCTTTGGTTCAGGCTGCCCCGAGGGGCTGTGTTCCTGGATTGATCTCAGCCAAGCGTCAGGATACCGGACTTGGGTGTGGCTTTCGCCAGAGGCCGGTGGAGGGGGTTGAGGGCTCTGAGAACTTGGTAGGAGAGGGAGAAGAGATGTTAGTTAGCAGTTGGGAACCTGAACGGACTCCCCTCTACTCTCTTCCCGACAGCCTAGCATCTCTGATCACTGTTAGGAATGGGGGTGGGGGTGTTAGTTTCACCTACCACGTGTTTGCTGAATGGGAAGAGGGGCCCAAGTTTGGCAGAGAATGACAGCTCCTCCTTCTCAGACCTGGAGCCATACCCTCTGTCCACCCCGGTAACGTACCCCAGGGAAAGTTATGGGTCGGGGAGAGGGCCAGATAGAGAGAGGGGTGCAACGCCTAACTCACCCAAAGCTAACCCTCAGAGCTTCGGCGGTTTTCTCAGGCACCTTGAAGACCCGAAAGTCAATGGGAGCGTTAGTTGGTCACCGGACCCGGCCTTCTTGCAAGGTCTAACTTCAGTTCCCAGAAATGCGCTCCTCACGTGTAAAAAAGCAGGCAGCTGCAGGGTCTGCCCAGGCTGAAGACAGAGGGAAAGCGGGCACTGTGCTCATCTGGGGCACCGCCTCTGTCATTTGCACCGTCTTGACTCAGAGTTGGGGGACTGGTGGTGTTCTTTCCCGGGCAGTTCTGGACCCCTAGCGCACACACACCTGCTTTCAGCACCAAAGGCCCTGGACAGCTCTCTGCTCCGTGGGCCCTGGCTCTGGGTTCCTTTCCCTTCAACCCTTCCCGGTGGCCTGGAGTGCCCCCCTCAGCATAAATCAGGCATTTTATCCCCCATTTCCCCGTCTTTTTAAATGTGGAGCCCAGAGTGCAGAGCAAAGGAAATTATTCATCACCTTTTGTTTAACAAAGCATATCATTGAAGAACCCTCTCCCGTTTTTTTTACGAGGCAATGATATCCACAATTTACACCAGGTCTGGACAATTTCTCTGGGAAAGACAGGGAAAGAGATTTGGTTTAAACACATCGTTTCCACCACAGCATGGCCTTTCTTAATTAGCTGTCTCTTTCTAACAATGGCTTGGTGGCCTTGAACTGAGTCCAGCTCTCCCTCCCCCACCCGCTTTTGAATCTGTGTTGTGACTAACACACATATAAAAAGAACCTGAAGCTACACAGCAGCTTGCTGGATTTTCTAAAGCAGTTCTACCTTTGAGAACTCCACTCTCCAATACACCACCTTGTAGGGGGAAAAAAATGTCTTAATGGCACGTATTGAATTGTCATCTAAGACAAGGATTTCCTATTCTGTTTCCTTCACTGGCTTCAAACACATTGTAAGAGCAGGGGGATACGTGCGTGTGTTTAATTTTTAAGACATTTCATACTATTTTTCCAACTGCTCAACACTATGGCTAGCCAGCATATTTTTTAAAATTAACTTCAGGTCACCACCAAATTAAAGTCAAGTGATATGCTACTTCAGAAAGCTCATTAATAACCGTGTGGTTCTGAGTCATAAGGAAGGAGTGAGATTGGCCAGTGAGCATTGCCGAGTCTGGTAGTGCATTTGGAGACAACTGACCTTCCACGATAAATTCTATTTTTAATATAGAGCCCAACATCCACTCAGATGGAGAACCATTCACCTAACTCGTTGTTGCAAACTAGTTCTTCTGTTTGTGGTGGAGTGAGGGGATTTGTAAATACTCAAAAGGGACTTGTTGCTACATTCTTATGCAGGTCACATGGTTCTCCGGGCCATTTCGCTGTAAGGCATGAATAAGGATAAAGTATAACTTGTTTTTGAAGAGACTCCTTATTGTCTAAGATATGCACATGGGGAATAATTGTAGCTACGTGCTAAGACTGCAGAGCCTAAGTATAATTTCTTTTCTTTTTCTCTTGAATTAATAAGGCAAATTCAGTACTGCTCAATAAGACTCAGATTTGCTGCTTCTCCAGTCTCTAACGTGTGTTGTTGTTAGATTCACTTAAAGACTATTTTCATTACGGATTGGCATTATTTGCTGTAGAGTTTTGCCCGTTCCTGCCAGGGGCCACCTTACCTAAGCTTGAGGGATTCCTCTTGTGTTCATATGGCTCAGTTGGGTATTAGGAAAATAATGTTACATTCCTTTCATTCCCCTTCTAAGGCAAAAGGATATTTTCTGATCAGAGTGGCTTGTTTTCTTATTTTTGCTTACAAGTCCATTCCTGCAAGCTGTTCAAATGGGCTCGATTTACTGGCCCTCCTATTCTGTCCAGAGACAATTTCTCCAATATACCCACTGTGCAGACCTCCACTAGGGGCGCTCCAAGCTATAATTGGCGACTAAGGGCAGAAGAGAGGGGAATTCTGACCTGTGGAACAACCAGGTGTGTGCAACAGAATGGAGCCCCTCTCAGCCTGGAGGCCTTGCCATCATCTCTCCCCTCCCTCTTTCTGCTTACTCCATTTGATTCCTGTTTCTCAAAGAAAAATCATTGGTCACTCTTGACACACGCAGTGAGAAAGAAAGAAAAGGTAAAAAGCCAGGAGAATGCTCCAATGAAAGTGTCAATCCAACTGCCCTTTTTGTATTTTTGTAGTTTCCTTCATGAAGTCAAACTGCAAAACATCCAAGAGGCTGTGGCAAGGCTGTTCTGGGGAGTTTAACTGAGCTGGGCACTGGAATGAGATTTATAAAGTCCAGGAAAATAAGTGTAGCTCCATAATTAGAGTGACCTGGGTCCAGAGGCCAGATCCACTGTTTGTTAATGCATGGCCTTCAGCAGAACTATTTTATCTCAACTTCCATTTCACCATCTGAGGAGTGGGGGCAGGGGAAGAAGGACTGATGATACCAGCCTGGAAGGATGCTTGCAGGGATTACATAATGCATGTAAAAGCAGCTGGCACAGAGTAGGTGCTCAAGTAATGTTTTCTTTCCCTGCTTTCCAAAGGGCAAACTGCTCCTATTAGTAGACACCAAGAGAACAAATCTCTGTGATTGGCATGAAGCAGATGTTGGTGTCAATATTGGGATAATTCAGGCTAAAGTAGAAAGGGGTGGAAGGGGGATAGTGAGTAGCTCCAGTTACCTGTATTCTCATCTTTGGCAGATGAGAATTTGACATTGCCTGGTACAGATACCCTTCCCGTCCAAACTCTCATGCTGTTTCTTTTTTAACCTCAATATTACCATCAGGAATCAGAGTTCCTGGTACTGGAGATCGAGCAGATGCAGGATAGCAGGTTAATGGTTGGAAATAAGACATAAGAAGCAAGTCTTCTGGAAGAAGATATTTGCCCTTTCATTCATTCATTTGAATTTACTGAGCACTTCCTATGTGTCTTAGTTCAGCCTGCTATAACAAAAATGCCTTAGATAGGGTGGTTTAAACAACAGAAATTTATTTCTCACATTTCTGGAGGCTGGAAAGTCCAAGCTCAGAGTGCCAGCAGACTCAGTATCTGGTGAGCGTCTGTCATCTCTCTTTCTGCTTTGCAGACAGCCACTTTCTAGCTAAATTCTCATATGACCAATAGGGACAGAGAGCCCTGGTCTCCTCATCTTAGAAGTGAACTAATCCTTATCATGGAGGCCCTATCTTTATGACTTCATTTTAACCTAATTCATTCCCAATGGCTCCACCTCCAAATGTCATTACAGTGGGGATAAGGCCGCCAACATATTGATTTGGGGGGACACAGACATTCAATCTATAGCACTATGCATGCAGTAGACCTTGTGTTGGGTGCTGGAGAATTATAATATGATAAGGCTCCTGCCCCAGTAATGGCAGCCTAGCAAGAGACATCTGCAGGTAAACTACTACCATCCATGCCATGTGGTGAGTGCTTTGGTGGGGGGAATATCGGAGATCTACGGGACCTCATGTGGATGTGTTTCATTCTCACCAGGGGTGGTCAGTGAAGGCTTCCTGGAGCAGGTAGCATTTGAGCTGGCCCTGAAGGGGATGTGACAGGTACCAGCAGCCAGAGGAGAAATTTCTACAGTAGGATAGGGAAAATCCTGAAGGCTTCACTCTCAGAACACATCACACCCCCGCGGAATTGGAGAGAGGAAACAGAGGAGCGAGTGGGAGGAGAAAGTAGGCAGGTGCACATGCTCACGCTCAAAAAAAAAAAAAGAGAATCTGTCGGACCTGCCTGTCCTCCCTGCTCTGCCCTGAACTTCATGGACTGGGTAGATGAGAGCTGGAACAAAGGACTTTGAGCCGCGGTGTTCGCTGTTGTCCACTAGAGGTTGTGATGACACCGAAGGAATCTTCTCGGAAAGCAGCGAGGCCCAGCTGCTGAGCACAGACAGCATCACACAGCCCTGGGTAAACACTGCTTTAGTGGATTTGCATGTTTGCATAATCCTCTGGTTACTGTAGTTCCTTAGAAGCATCCCTTTGGTGGCTGTGACAATAGGGAGCAGGGCAGGGAATAGAACTGCTTTGAGGAGAGGGTAAAAGGATGGTGAGTTGGGAGGAGGTCAGTGGACCCACGTGATATAATTTACTAGAACATGGCAAGGGCTGAGTTTAAGCAATGCAAACAGCATTTATTGAGTGTTGATTTTGTTCCAAGCCTTATAAATAAGTGGTTTATATGGATGTGTGCAGAGAATCCTCACAATAGCCCATGAGAGAGATGCAGTTGTTATCTGCATTGTATGGACTGGAGAAACTGGGGTACTGAGAGGTTAAGCAATGTGCCTAGCATCACAAAGCCAAGAAAGGGATTGAAGTCCAGCCTGAAACCCAGGCTGGTGTCAGAATCATAACATCAAGTCCCACTACTACCTTTTATATCCTGCATTCCCCAAGACCATGTGCAGATTCTGATGGTTCACAGGGAGGGATGATGTGTGTTTGCCAGATGCGCATGGGATGTGTACTCAATGCCTAACACAGTCCCTGGCACACATAGCAAGCATTTAAGTAAAGCTGGTCAAATTGAAGTGAGTCATAAGGTTAAACAGGTTACAATTTTATTTATAGGCAACTAATTCACAATCATTATAGTTAGTGAGCATTTACTATATCTCAGGCACTTACGTTGGTTGTTTTAACTAATTTTAACAATATCATTTCATTTTTTAGATGAGGAAACCAAGGCTTAGAGAAGCTGAGTTATGCATAGGCAAGGTTTAAATCCATGGTGCCTTCCAAGCTTTGTCCTTTTGCATTTCTAAATGAAATGTGTGAGAAAGACCCTTTCACCATTAATGTGCAGATAGTCTGGATGGGTGAGTGCACCAAACTCCAAAGACTGACAGGACAGAGACCAAAACCAACCTTCAGGAGTTCCCAAAAAAGATGAACATAGGGATTGTTCTTTCTAGTCAAGGAAAGGAGAAAATCTCATAAAAGAGAGTGAGTAGACTAACTGGTTCATTGGTTGGCACCGAAATTATGTGACTATTTGCAATTTCTCAAGTTTCCAGGTCACCCAACCATTAATGGATAACTCACACTGTATAAAATTGGTTTCTGTAAGTCCCTAAATTCAGGACCTAAGCTAAACCATTTCCTATCTATGAGTCTTAATTTTTCCTTCTGTAAAATGGATCACAATAATCACTACCACATTAATAAAGCTGTCCTCACAGGGCTGGGATGGTACAAGAGAGTTAAGATGCTTTGCACATACTAAGAAATCAAGCCTTGAGGAAGTAAGTGCTGGCATGGAAGGCTGAAGACCTCAAACACCCGCATGTGCTTCTTCCTGGGCTTGTTGTAGCCAGCGTTATAGCAAATATAACACTGCTATTTGCCATTTATTGTGGGCCTACTCTGTGCCAGGAGGCTGTCTTTGTGTTTATCCTGTATTCACTTATTTGATCCTCATCCATTCCTATCAGATGATATGATAAACTAGATTTTATAGACAAGGCAACTGAGTCAAAACAGTATAAGCACTCACTCAGGGTCTCATGGGCAATGAGTGGTGGAGTCAGGATTCAACCCCAGAACTCTTTGATTCCAAAGCCCACACTTGTTCCAGATACTGGGGCATGAAGATGTGGATATCACATAGCACACAGCAAAATGGAAATGGAGAACTGATGCAAGCCTGGAGATCAAGGTGGTTTGACAGGACTCCAGGAGGGGAGATGCTTTCTCATCCAGTGGCAAATGCCAGGTGTCCCAACTCAGCTTTCTGAGACAGAAAACAGTTTATCCCAGCCTCTTTCATACCTACTTTGAGGGCTTGTGTGTGAGCCCTATTCTCATCTTACTCATGCTATTCCTGCAGCCTGGGCTGTCATCCTAGAGGAGCGCACAGCTGGTTGTGTAGAGAGGACTAAATTAAATTCCCAACCGGCTTATTTATGCAGCATGATCTTGAGCTATTTACTTTAGTTCTCTAGGCCTGTTTTGGCCTGATATATAAAATGAGAGGATTAGATTTACATTAAAAGTTTGTTAAGACTCGTCAATGTATGTGGATATACCTAGCTCATTGCAAGCACTCAATAAAAATTTGCCATTATTGCTATACTATTAACCTAGTAAACTTCTATTCATCCTTCAGAACCCAGTGCCTAATTCTCCTTTTCTGTGAAGTCTTCTCTTGCTTCTCTCCTCTCTATGCCAATTATAAGTGATTCTCTTGGCCCCTTATCACATTTTATCCCTCTACTATGGGTAATTCATACACTGATAATGCCTGAGTTGCCAATTTACATAATTCCCTCCCCCTAAACAATGAACTCTTAGAAAACCTCAACTGAATCTTATTCATATGTCTCTTAGCCTGTATCTATCCAGTATAAGTTCTCAACCCATTGTGTTAAATTAGTTTTCCTCTTAATCTTACTTTTGGGGAGGTGGAGTTAGAGTCCTGACGTCTGAATTTAATTCCTGACTCTCCTGTCTTGTGTGGTCTTAGGCAGCCTGTATAAACCTTGATTTTTTACCTGAAAAATGGGAATAATAATAGTGTCCAACCTCACAGGATTGCTGTGGAGGAAAATCAATGGGATAATAGATGTGAAATCACTAAATAACTCTACAAAAAAGGAGGAAGAGAAAGAAAAATTAAAAGATGGAAGAAGGAGAGAAATATACTTTGTAAAGAGAAAAGAAAACATCTTTGTGCAAACACAAAACCACAAGATAGGCCATTCATTGGGTCCTCACTGAAGCCATCTTTCTTTCCAAAGGAAATATTGGTTGCAACTATTCACCCTGGACCTAAGCTCATTTCAAAGCAGAAACCTTCTGGACACCCTACTGCTTATTGTAGAATCTGCCTTCTCTTAGGTCTCTGGCAACTGCAAAAACAGCAAATGCCCAGCTGAAAACTGGGACAGTATAGCAAAGTGAATAAAAACCCAGGCTCTAGAGTCAGAGCAGCCTGAGTTTCAGTCTGTTGCTTCTTATTAGATGTGCATCCTTAGTCAAGCCACTTTGTCACCTTGAGCTGGCACTGGGCCTTGCATAGGAGTGAGAGTCTGTGTTCTGCCCACTTCTCAGGGATAATATGACGTGGGAGAGAGGTTGTGTAGTTAGAGTAGGCCTCCTTGCTGTCTGTAATATCAGTCAGATTCTAGCAATTATTTGGGATTCTTATCTGCCTCAATCCTCTCCCCGATATTTTCATTTTATTGAGGAAAGAGACCCAGAGACAAGAAAGGACTTACTCAAAGTCCCAGCTGTGAGTGGCAGAGCCAGGACTTGAACCCCTTACTCCTCTCTTCTGACTCCCATTCTAAAGTGACTTCCACTTACTTTCAAGAAAAACGGAATCCCTACCCCCCTCAAGTTTATGTCCTGAGACCCAAGGAGTGTGGCAATGGAAGTTTTAAGGGTATCTGTTTTCAGTAAACCACTGGCTTCTATTACCCACATGGGACATTTACGTTATGTGTCCATGGAAGACTGACCGCATGAAAGAGGCTTTGGTAGAAGTGGGAATCAAGCCATAGCTCCCTCCCCTGCTGACTTTGTACTTGAATCTTCAAGGCGCCAGCAGATAAGCTTGCACCTGGGAATGGTGCCATCCAAGCAGATGGCTTGAGTCAAGCAAGCAAGAGTTAAATGAAGAGGCTGAAGAAGACCCAGGGACCAGGCCAGTACCCCTCCTAGACTTCCTTACTCTCACCATGGGTCATGGATAGTGGCTGATTGAGAAATCCATTGGGGATCTGGGGTGTGGAGAGTAGGGAAAGATTGAGTGAGGCATAGCTAATGTAGTTGGTGCCAGCCCGGAGCAAGTAGTGGATCCCGGGGATGTTTTGGGGCTGGAGATTAGAACAAGGTAGGTTGATACAATATAGCATCTGGGGTTTGAAGCTCAGGACAAGTCTTAGTGCGTATAAGCCTCTGGCTGTCAGTTTCCTTGTCTGGTCTCACCTATTTCCAGTTTTGCTTAGCATCATAAACTGGTGAGTTCACATTGCCAAAATGGAATGGGCTCTTCAAAGCCGTACACCATAATAAAAAATACACAGACCCTGGAGTCCAAGAGATATGGGTTCCAACCTAATGCTGTGATCTTGAACAAGTCACTTAACTCTGAGATGATGGAGTGGGTGGTAGTGATGAGGATGAGGAGGGGAATTATGAGTTGCTGTTGTTACTGATGGACTGAGCTGATTCTCAGGTCAGCGATGGCTTCCGAGAGAGGAAATAATCTATTCTAATGTGATTTCTGTGGTATAGTGCTATGATTGGAATATTTGTGTCCCCTCCCCCAGCATCAATGTATAAGTTGAAATCCTAACCCCTCTGCTGATGGTATTAGCAGATGGGGCTTTGGGGAATTGATTAGGTCATGAAAGTAATGGTCCCATGAATGGAATAAGTACTCTTATAAAAGAGGCCTGAGGCCAGGTGTGGAGGCTCATGCCTATAATCCCAGCACGTTGGGAGGCTGAGGCAGGAGGATCACTTGAGGCCAGGAGCTCTAGACCAGACTGGGCAACATAGAAAAACTCCATCTCTACAAAAAAAATCTAAAAATTATCCTGGTCTGGTGGCATATGCCTGTAGTCCCAGCTACTCAGGAAGCTGAGATGGAGGGACCCACTGCATCCCAGGAGTTCAAGGCTGCAGTGAACTGCACCACTGCACTCCAGCCTGGGTGACTGAGCAAAACCCAGTATCTAAAAAAAGGGGGAGACACACCTCACCCCTTTCACCATGAGAGGTGGAAATGTGGAAGCAAGAAGCTGTGATATATAAGAAAAGGGCCATCACCAGATCCTGAATCTGCCAGCACACTGATCTTGGACTTCCCAGTCTCCAGAACTGTGAGGAATAATGTCCAGGGTTGCTTATAAGCTACCCAGTTTATGGTATTTTGTTATAGAAGCCAAAAAGGGTCTAAGACATTTAGAGCAAAGACTCATTCAGGATAGCTGAAGAATAAGAAGGTTTGCTCTAAGGATACTGCAAATATTGAGCCAAGAACATTCCAGGACTCTCTCCACTTCTCTCTTGCATGCATCTGCTTCTCCCCACGCATCTGTTCGTTCTGGCTTCCTCTCTATTGCCTAATTCCTTCTGCTCACTCACCATAGATCTCTCCTCGCCTCCACTTACCCATTTGCTATTATGGCTTCTCCAGCATAATCACCACATGTGCACTATCTAATATGGTAGCCACGAACCACATGTAGATATTTAAATTAAAATTAATTAAAATCAAATTGTATTAAAAATTGAGTTCCTCAGTCCCACTAGCCATGTTTCAAGTGCCTAGTAGCTAGGTGTGGCTCATGGCCGCCATATTAGACAGCATGGAGAGAGCGCAAATGATTTCTGCCTAGTCCTTTGCACTGGGTAACTGGGCAATAGGTTGGTTCTTCATACTTAATCCAATCATCTGTGACTGGTATGGAAAGCATGCCATGTAACACACAAAACCATACCTTGGGATAGAGCGATTGCCACTGATGAAGTCTCGCATGCTTTCACTGCTGTCCTTGATAGTTGCTTCTCAACTCTTCTCATTTCTAGGATGTGGCTCTGCAACCCTTTTGCCAGTAAGACACATATTCATCAAGATGTGGCCTGTCTGATAATCACATCCAAGAAAACTGGGAAGAATCCTGTCATCATTGTAACTATCTGTTGACTTGCCTCCCTCCGTGCTATACAATGAGATTTTCAGGGTTAGGAGTTGACTTTTATTATCTCTTTATTCTTAGCTATTCCATTGAATAAATGAGTGAATGGATGAACCAATGAATGAATGACATGCAGTCTTCAGCTATGACTCAAAGTGTTTGGACATAGAACACAAAAGCCTTTGCAAAAAATGTGCAATCTTCACATTATTTGGGTAAACCTGACTTAGGAAAAAATGATTTAGAGTAGGGGTTGGGGGTGATAGAGAGCCTCATAAACTGGTGTATTTAGGCATTTAAAAGTGATCCAGGCATTGAAAATCAGGTTGGAGTGGAAAATGAAAAGAAGCCTCAAGATGAGGTCCCAGGAGCTCTCCTCTTTTCCCATGAGAGATTCATCTGGAATGATGACAGTGGAATTAAGTGCAATAAGGGAGGTCAGTAGGAACACAGAATGTGTTTTTCAAACATGTGGCTCCATGCATGGTTTTGGTAACCATTTTTCTACAAAGTTTTAATATTATGCAAACAGGGAAAGGAGATGTTTAGAACAACGTACCCAGAGTGAGCATTCTCAATGGGGGACTCAACACAGGCTTAGGACTGAGGTAGGACTGACTGTGGATCCCAACTCTGCCAATTCTCTGTTGAGTCATGCTGGAGCGAGTCACTGAATATCCTCAAGCCTCAGTTTCCATCTGCAAAATGAGAATAGAATTTTTCCCTTGCCTCTCTCTGCAGGATGGATAGAGAGAATGTAATGCATGTGACTACCATCCTGCACAACTCCAGAGGGAGCTATTTATACTGCATGTATGTGAATGGTACCCCTTGGAATTAAGCAGTGTACAACCTTTGCTGCCATATGTGGCAGCCCTGAATATGGAAGTATGCCACTGAACTATGAATCAATTTGCAGAGGAAGAAGGACAGAGCTCCCAAGACTTCTCATTCCCTAAGGACTTCTGATCAGGCCTCCACCTTCTATGCCCCCTTTTAAAGCAGGTTTAACAGAGTGGAAAGCTAATTTGGGGCCAACCACCTTGGAAATTAATGTAAAATATGTGGAATCAAGCCTAGTTTTCCAGGGCTTCAGGAAAGGAAATTTGCATAATTTATGGCATAAATAAAAAATGATATGCTAGGTTAATTTGCATATTTTAACTTCAGTTGGGGTTATAAACAAAGTTTTTGTTGTTGTTGCTATTTGTAGTTGTTGTTTTTAAAGAAAGCCTTTCTTGTTAATCCGAATGCGTAAGCTTGAGTAAATTACTTAACCTCTCTTGGCCTCGATTTCTTTAACTGTGAAATAAAAATGATAAATGGACTTACATCCTGGGATTGTGGTGAGGAGTTATGAGCTGACCCTGTAAAACTTGTAGAATAGTGGCTGGTACATAGCAGAAGCTCAATAATTATACACTGTATGTAATATATAACAACATATTATATCATTATCATTAAGTATGCAATGTCTGTAGTCCACTTGATATTACAAGAAATTCTAAAAACTACATATCATTGTGTACCCACATGAAGTTATTTTGAGCTCAGGACCTAGAATTGTGCTAGAACACAGCAAGAGCTCAGTCATGAGATGCATGGCTGCCTTACAATGAATGGATTATAATCATTATTAATCACTACCCCAGAAGTGCATGTGTTTGAAAGCCTTTCTCCGCTCTAGACTGAGGTCCCTCCAAGGCAAGGACTGTTTTATCTCCCTCCCAATCCCCACCTCTCAACACTACATCTCCCGGATAGTTGAAACTCAGTAAGTGCAGACATGTTGAATGAATAAATGTTGAAGTGTTATTGTTCTTAATTAGTATGCAAGAAATAATTCTTGTTAGCATGCATATGAATGAATGGCTGTCTTCTTAGAAGACTAGAAACTCCTCATGTCTAGGTCACCAACATTTGGCTCAGTGCTTGGCATACCAGGTAGTCAGCAGGTGCTCATTGGGTGTGTGATGGTGGCTAAGACCTCAGAATTTAAGGTTCAAGGCCTGAGTCTGCATCCCAGCTTTATCATTTACTGGCTGCATAACTTTGGGCAAGATATTTGTGCTTTATGGAAATAGCATGTGCAAGGAAAATAACTAACTGTACCTTTTTCATTGAGTTGATGTAAGACAGAAATCAGGAATTTTTGATGAAGAGCTTAGCATAGCGCCTGACACACAAATTAGGTACTCAATATAGATACCACTGTGAATAAATGAGTGCATGGCCCTTCCTAAGTGTCTCGATACAGGAAAGGGGCCTTGGTGTATAATAACCAGCTAGAACAGAATTTACAATTTCATGATCCCCACAGAGAAAACATTCTGTGGGAATTCAATGAGGAGCATTGACTTTACAACAACCACACCTATGCACACCTTCCCAATTTAAGGTGTGTTATTATCTCATTTAATAAAATGAAGGTTCCAAGCAGAAGGCAGGGGTCCAAGTGAATAAAACCATCATTCTCTGGCTGTTGTTTTATAATCGAGGTTTATCTCAGATCAGCCACAAAACCCTAGAGGAGGCACCACAAGGACGTGGCTTGTCTGCCGGGAGCCTTTCCACCTGTGAATGAGTGACATCAGGAGCAACTTCTTAGCAAGGGGCTTCCAGAGAGCAGTGCTTGTGTCTCTACCAGGCTCCTTCCCTGTTTCTAAAGAAACCAGACCTCTGGGAAGGCTGAGAAGGAAACAAACTCCTATAATATACTAGAATCCCTATTAATGGCTTCATTTACAGAATCTTGCTTGTTAGCAGAACCTTTAAGGGTGCCTAACAGCCATTTGATTATACATAAGGAAGCTGAGGTCAGATGGCTAAACAGTGCTGGAGTCATGACGCATTCATTCTTTCATCCAAGACCTACTTTCTCTTTATTTTAGACATTCTACTCTGTACCAATCACTTGACAAGTACTAGGGATGCAGAGAGAAACAAAACACATCCTTGCCCTCAAATAACTTATCTAACCATTATTCAAACCCAGGTATGAATAGTTCTTTTCTTCTATCCTATCCTTACTTCTATGTTGTTCTGATAACTTCCAGGCAGGGGGCAACTTTCTCCAAGGGACCAGGGTTGGGAGCCATGAATTCCTGAGACCACTCCCTAGAGCCCTGGTTGCTATCCAAACAAAGCAAGCTCGTTTGGTCTTCCTTAACTTCAGTAAGAAAAAAAAAATCTAGTTTATGTTCCTTTAATGGGTAAAATAAATATGTCACTTTAAGAGAACCTCCAATAACCATCCCAGACTTCACCGAGGCGGAAGAGAACTCCAAAGGGGCCTGCTGAGAGCGATGTTACTGCCTTCAATTATTGCAACAATATGTTGGCATTTCCTTCTTTTGTGAATGTGGGAAAATATATCCTGAGCACAACTGCAGAGAATTATGTAGATGCAGCTGAGCGTGTGTATAGATATAAATAATATGCACTCTATTTCCATAAAGCATAAACTTGGACAATCAGTTAATGAGGTTTGGCCAGAAACAAATTAATTCCTTTGGGTCCTGGGGTAGTTTTATTCTAAGTAATAATAAAAATAAATAGTCATTTCTTATGCTTAGCACATGGCAGAAGATACCCATTATTGCATTTGATTGTCAAAAACAACTCCGAGGCCCTAGTACTATGGAAAATTAGTTCTGTTTCTCAGCAAACCGAGGGGCAGAGAGACTCCACCATGAAACAGTGCCTTGGTTTTATTTATCCTGACATTGACATTTTGGAAGAGTACAGACCCATTGTTTTATAGGATGACCCTCAATTTGGGCATATAGACTTGTGATTCTTACAAAATGTCAGCATGCAGCCCATATTGGCCTATCACTTGCCTTTCTCCTTCTTGGGGCTCTTTGCCATGATTGAAACAAGGCCTAGAATTCCCCCAAGTCAGGCTGTCTTCAATGGTTCCCTCCACCCAGTGTCTAGTACCAAGCAAGGGTGCCCCTGTACCCCACTTCTGGGATCCCTAACCAGATGCCTGCCTCCCTCTCTGCCCCACTCCTGCCACAATGCTTCCATGGCACTAGGCTGGTACCCTTGCTATAGTAACGAGCCTGCTCTATTCTTAGTATTTGTTTATGCATCTCTCTTTCCCACTAGGCCATGGGAAATTCAGAATCTGATTCACTGATTCAACTCCAATAAGCAAATATTTAATAAATGTCTATTTTGTAGGCTCTGCTGTAGGTGCTGGAACAAAAACTAATAGTGCCAGCCCTCAAGAAATGTATGCTTCCTGTGGTCTTTCATTCATTTGCTGGTCCAAAACATTCATTCATTTATTCAATAAATATCCATTAATATTTTGTGTTCTGGGCTGCATATCCCAAAGCATGCAGATCATTCAATGTTTGCAGAATGGGGTAGAAACAATGGCCTACCCCTACAATAAGAAAAAAAAAAGGTTAGGCTTATTAATCTCTGATAGAGGGCAGCTGTGGTGGCTCATGCCTGTAATCGCAGCACTTTGGGAGGCCAAGGCAGGTGAATCACCTGAGGTCAGGAGTTTGAGACCAGCCTGGACAACCTGGTGAAACCTCATCTCTACTAAAAATACAAAAATTAACCAGGCCTGGAGGCATACGCCTGTAGTCCCAGCTACTTGGGAGGCTGAGTCGGGAGCATTGCTTGAACCCGGGTGGCAGAGGCTACAGTGAGCCGAGATCGCTCCACTGCACTCCAGCCTGGGCAACAGAGCAAGACTCTGTCTAAAAACAAAACAACAAAACAAGTCTGTGATAGTAAACAAGATTAAGGGCTTCCAATGAACTTCAGACATTCTAAGGGATACTATGTATGTGAAGGGGTTAAAAAGAGAGCTGGGGGATTCTGAGAGCATCTAGAATCTCAAAGAGAATGGAAATCCCTCTGTCACACTGCCCTTGAGGGCACCAGCCACAACCAGACACCTTGATCTAACATATAATTTCTCAGCATGAATTACCAGAAAGACCACCCAATGAGAATCAGAGACATGAGTTCTGGAGATGACACGGTTGCCAAAAATATGCTGTGTGACCTTGGGCCCATTTCTGTCCCTCTCTGGTCTTTGGTTTCTCCATCTCTAAATTTAGTGGCCTGGGCTGAATCATAGTTTCCAAAATGGACTATGAGTTAAAATCACATGAAAAGCTTTTAAAGACCCAGAAACCCAGCTATACCCCTGCCTACTGAGTCGGACCCATGATTGAGCTGTACATGCTGCCTTCTGGATTTTTCTGAGGCCATCAGTAAACTTCACCTGGATGATTTGACCCCCAAGCCATGACCTTTTATGATTCCTTTGTTCATGATAATTATGTCCACCATTTATATGCCAGGCATATGCTAAACCCTTTACTCATGTGATCTCATTTAAGCCACATATGAGACCAGTGGGGTGGGGCCTGATACTTCCATTTTACAGCAGGAGCCACTGAGGCTTGGAGAGATTAAAGCAATTCTCTCAAGATTACGCAGCTAGTAAGACCCTGCATGCATATCCGTGTCTATGTGACTTTAAAAGAATTTGCCACCTCTTTATAGTATGAATAGGGGTGGGAATCTACTCTTAGCCCACCATATTCCCTCCCCAGAGGTAGCCCTGCTTTCCTGGATCCTCTCTTCCCTGAAAATCTAGTTAACTCTTTTAATGAGCCAAATAAATGTGCCCTGTGAAGTGTGTGATTGATCACACCCTGGCTGCCCATGAACCAAGCACAGGTTTGCTGTGCACCAGGGACAGCCTCCCTGACATGAATTATTGCTACCATCAGCCCTCCTTTCTGCTCCTGCACTTGCAGGGGAGCAGCTGCCAGGGACCTGTGGGCACTCAGGATTCAACTCTGGGTTTGACCAGAGATAAGTCCCTAGAGTTTGGGGCATTTAAAGAACTGACAAGAAGCCAGTGTGGCCAGAATATCCTGAACAGAGAAGGAAGTGGGCAAAATGAAGTTAAGAGAAAGTGTTAAAGAAAAACAATGATTCAGTTGTTAATACTTGTTAAAGCATAATAAGGCAAACTTGATTCAGGACCATCACTCTGATGAGAACCACTGCAATGGGATTTTGCAGTGGGAGAGATTGGGCTAACTCCAAATACGAATGGGAAATTTGGAATTTATACCCAAGGTGCAAAGTAGGGGCGGGGAAGTTAGTGGATGGAAAACTACCGAAAGGAAACATCAGGGGTAAAAGAGATTCTCTTAAATCCACCTAACAGGATTCTTGCTGAAGGCATGCCAGCATGATCAGACATCACCTGGAGATGGTGGAGGATGAGGGACCTGATCAGATATGGAAGGTGATCAGATATCCAGAGTGTGGGGTTCTTGCTAAAGTGACTTAGCAGGGTTCTTTTCTAAAATTGGATTCCACAAGGAAGTGCACAAATTGGCCTAGAAAAAGGCTCAGGGGCCTGATTAAAGTTTGATCAAGCAGAGAATCATTGTCAGTG
The DNA here is from genome assembly GCF_001698545.2 of Rhinopithecus bieti. Classification (NCBI taxonomy): domain Eukaryota; kingdom Metazoa; phylum Chordata; class Mammalia; order Primates; family Cercopithecidae; genus Rhinopithecus; species Rhinopithecus bieti. The sequence continues at coordinate 1,970,546 of NW_016803781.1, read as the reverse complement.
GCCAGGCCCTGATCCTATAGGGCAGGGAGGACTTGCTGGCAGGTGTTGGGGGCGTATTCTTAGCTGTGCTAAGGAGCAGGGGAGGGGATTTTTGGGTTTGATAATGCTGTCTATGAAGTGAAAATGAGAGCATTAAAGACAAAAGAGGAATCATTTAGGAGGTCCTCACAGATAGGATTTGAAGGAGTTAATTATATCCCACATCTCCCAACTTAAGATAGGGTCACCTCTTCTAGCCTCCCACTAAGGTCAGGGACAATTTGTATATTAGTTTGTTTTCATGCTGCTATGAAAAACTGCTTGAGACTGGTTAAATTATAAAGGAAAGAGGTAATTGACTCACAGTTCTGCATGGCTGGGAAGGCCTAAGAAAACCTGTAATCATGGCAGAAGGGGAAGCAAACATGTCCATCTTCACATGGTGGCAGGAGAGAGAAGTGCCAAGTGAAGCGGGGAAAGCCCCTTCTCAGATCTTGTGAGAACTCACTCACTATCATGAGAACAGCATGGCGGAACCACCCCCATGATCTAATCACCTCCCACGAGATTCCTCTCCCAACACATGGGGATTACAATTTGCCTTACAATTCAAGATGAGATTTGGGTGGGGACACAGAACCAGACCACATCAATTTGAATTCCATTCCACCAAGCCCACCACTCCTGGTGCAATTTCTTTTCAATTGCAATGGAAGGGAGGCTGATGCTCTGCACTTGCTAAAACATCCACAGGATTCCCAGCCTTTGACCCTTTGGCTATGTCTAAAACCTCCAACTCATCTGCAGACTTGCCGTCTTAAACATGGCTGGGTGTTTTGAGAGTTTTCTTTGTTGCTCCCCCATAGTGTCTAGAATACAGAAAAAAGCAGCAGAGAGGAGAGGGAAAGAATATAAATTTGGGCAAATGATGATTAAATTCACCCCTCCCTGCCTCCCAAACCCTGATCAGACTGTACAAAAAGAATCTTATATATATTAGCACTGGCTCTCGGTTTAATGTAGGGCCAACATTGCTGGGTAAATTAAATGACATTTATAATATAGCTGAACTATAAAAATGTGCTTGGGGCAGAAATTAGACATACCAAGCCTTTTCCAGCAACAGACATTTTTACAAATGCATGAGAACCTGAACCAATTTGGAAGCCCTGTCATTTTGATTTAAAGCCAGGGAAGTGGGGCTGATCCCTAAAGAGGAGAAACAATTATCCAGGTGAGAGGAGAATTTAAAATTCTGGTCCTCATTACTGACCTGCCTTGGACTCAAGATGTATCATGTAGAGAAGAGGGTTCACCCATAACTGAGAAGAGCTAGGACCGCTCTTTATCTGCATAACCAGCAAATCTCATATGATTTGCACATGTACCCTCTTCCAGGGAGCCATCCCTGCCTGTCTAAGCTGAGTTACGGGCATCACATTGGAGTACCCATACCCACTTTGTTTTAGTTAACTATTGTTGCGTAACAAACCATCCCCAAAATTTAGTGGCTTAAAGTAACAAATATTATTGTCTCACATGATTCTGTGGTTTGACTGAGTTCCGCATGGAGATTCTTCTGCTCACCATGGTGTTGAAAAGAGCCAAATCATCTCTGAGCCTCCAAGGGGTTCAGCCGAGTGTCTGGTAGCTTGAGCTGCTTGTCACCCGAGCATGTAAGTTTTCGCTCATGTGACTTGGGCTTCTCACAGCATGGGAGCTGCATTCCAAGAGAGAGTGTCCTAAGAGCAAAAGTGAAAGCTGAAGCTCTCTAAACATGACTTGGCAGCCATCTATAACCTACCACTCCCTTGTACTAAGTCATGATATATTATTGTTCCCATGTGCTGAGCGGGTACTATGCTAGGTATTCGCCACTCTGTACTCCATCGTTGGTTTATGTCTGTGTCTCCTTGCACAAAGGAACCCTTGTCTCATTCATTTCTGCAACGAAGGAGGTGCAGTTAGTTCAGGTTCAACAGAAAAGCCATGGCTCTAAGTGTTCATGCCAAGTGTGGTCAGTCTTAACCCAGGAGATTATTGTGAGAGAATGCAGGAATCTAAGGGCCAATATCAGTATTCTTTTACAGTACCAGCAGTAAAAATAATAGCAGTAGTCATAATGATGATTAATAGTAGTAGGAAATATTAACAATAGTATAATTTCTACTGCCCTAGCCCTAATAAATGTAATTCTGCCTTATACTTAAGAGACATTTGACCACTTACAAAGCACTTTTATTTCCATTACCTTACTTTGCTATTCAACAACTTTGTGAAATGGTCCAGGAGGATTTTTGTTATAAATCATAGTTTACAAATGAGGGAAATGAGTATGGGAAGGAATAAAAACTTGTCAATAGTCAATGAAAATGGATATTCTTTGTCAGGGACCTACTATTTGCACTTTACACCAATGACTTAATGTCCTCCTTGCAGCAATATTATCAGGTCGATACCATTATTGCCACCATTTCACAGATGAGGAAGCTGAAGCTCAGAGAGGTGAAGTCCTTGACTTGTCTGGGATTTTATGTTCCCTGACTGGGATCTGCATCTGGATCAGTCTAACTCTTGAGTCAAAGACTCTTTCCGCAATGCTACACTTAATTCCTCCCAGATTACCATTTTCTAAATTACTTTGAGCTGAGAAAGCAGATAACATTCACATATAAATACAGTCAATCCTCCCCTCTGTATCTGAGAGCTTCTCGTCTGAGTATTCAACCAACTGTGGATTGAAAATATTTTTGAAAAACAATGAAAATAACAATACAATGATAGAAAATAAAACAAACTTAAAATTTAAAAACCAATATACTATAACAACTATTTACATAGCATTTAGATTCTATCAGGTATTATAAATAATCTAGAGATGATTTAAAGTGTTTGAGATGATGTGCATAAGTTATATGCAAATATTACTCCATTTTCTATAAGGAACTTGAGCATCCATGGATCTTGGTATCCTTAGGGGTCCTGGAACCAGTCTTACATGGATACTGACAGACAACTGTAATATGAAAAATCAGAAAGAGGGACTCTTCCATGAAAAACTTCCGCCGGGCGCGGTGGCTCATGCCTGCAATCCTAGCACTTTGGGAGGCCGAGGCAGGTGGCTCTCGAGGTCAGGAGATCGAGACCATCCTGGCTAACACGGTGAAACCCTGTCTCTACTAAAACCACAAAAATATTAGCCGGGCATGGTGACTGGCGCCTGTAGTTCCGGCTACTCGGGAGGCTGAGCCAGGAGAATGGCGTGAACCCAGGAGGCAGAACTTGCAGTGAGCTGAGATCGCGCCACTGCACTCCAGCCTGGGCGACCAAGCAAGACTCCATATCAAAAAAGAAAAGAAAAACTTCCACCAGTTTTAAAGCCCACTTTGACCATTTGCCATTTGGAAGTTTTTGTTCTTCACCCATTGTTAGTTCTTGGTGGTTTTCACATAGCTGAGGTTACCAAGAAGCAAATTTTCAGGTAAACAAGTTGTCATATGTGTAAAGTTACATGAGGTTATTGAGTCCAAGTATCCCAGGGATTAACTCACTTTCAAGTTATAAATTACGCACTTGATGGGAGCAAAGATATATATGTATACATTTTAGCACCTACAAAACCCATCAACTGGTATTTTTAGAGGACATACTATACATCAAGCACTAAAAGGCAGGATGATGATAGGTTAAGCACACTGACTTAAAATCAGGCTGCCTGAGTTCAAATCCCATCTCTGCCACTTATCTCAGGCAAATTATTTCATCTCTCTGTGCCTCAGTTTTATCATCTTTAACAGGGGTTTATAATGGTACCCATTTCACAGGGTTGTGGAGAGGATTAAGTATATAGTCAGCCTTGGTTCATGTGCTCATCTGTGAACAAGTCACTGGGGCCGAAACGATGTAGGACCCTGACTGGCCAGCCCTGACCTCCTCCAACACATGGACTGAAAGTGGGAGGTGGGGACTTGCCAAAGGAACGTCAGGAGATGTTCGCCAAGAGAAAAGTCACAGAGAAGTCCAGCATGTTAAGGAATCAAGAGCTTTCTTTTTATTTTTTCCTGCCATGTCTCAATCAATATCTGAAAGACTCGTAAAGGAACTGAGTGTGTGCTAATAATAAAATGACCCAATTGTGAATTAAGCAGACATGTTTCTCCCCAGCAGGGTTAACAAAGTGGCTTGCATCCAGACCCAACACTGCCATTTACCACCTTGCCTTCTGCAGGAGAAAGCATGGAAAATGTGCAGAAAAAGATCCTGGGGTGTGGCAAGACAGAGGCCTGTGAGTTTAGCAGTGAGGTGTCATCAGTTGTAAAACATTATCCTGTAAATACGTAGGATGTTTGAGCAATAGGTCCATGTCAGGTCTCTCTAAGAGGCAAACATTTAAGCAACAACATTTTGTTTAATGAGAATAAAGAAAATCTGCCACCCAGAAATAGCCTTTGACCCAGCAATCCCATTACTGGGTATACATTCAAAGGAATATAAATAATTCTATTATGAAGATGCATGCATGTGTATGTTCTACGCAGCACTATTCACAATAGCAAAGACATGGAATCAACCTAAATGCCCATCAGTGGTAGACTGGATAAAGAAAATGTGGTACATATATGCCATGGAATGCCACGCATCCATAAAAAGGAATGCAATCATGTCCTTTGCAGGGACATGGATGGAGCTGGAAGGCATTATCCTCAACAAATTAATGTAGAAACAGAAAACCAACTACTGCATGCTCCCACTTATAAGTGGGAGCTGAATTATGAGAACACATGGACACGTGGTGGGGAACAAAACACACTAGGGTCTGTTGGTGGGTCAGGGGTGGGAGGAGGGAGAGCTTCAGGAAGAATAGTTAATGGATGCTGGGCTTAATGTCTAGGTGACGGGATGATCCGTGCAGCAAACCACCACGGCACACGTTTTCCTATGTAACAAACCTGCACATCCCACACACGTATCCCTGAACTTAAAATAGAAGTTGGAAATAAAAAATAATCTGCCATCAACTAAGTCATTTGCCTTCTCTGAGCCTCAGTTTCCTAATCTGCAAAATGAGCAAGTTGTACCATCTGGCCTCACAGGATACTTCCAGTCCTTGTGTTCAAGTGATTGTGACTAAATTTAAATGTCTTTAATGACAGCTCGAAAGTCAGGAGTCAGGGCACATCCACTAACTCACTGAGTGATATTAAGCAAGTCACTTCATCCATCCATCCATCCATCCATCCATCCATCCATCCATCCATCCATCCGTCTGCCCATTATCCCCTGTCCATCCATTCATCAATGCATCCAGTTTCTGTCCATCCATCTACCCACCTCTTCATCCACCTGTACATACACCTGTCCCTTCATCCAATCGCCTTTCCACTCATCCTCTATTGATGAATCCATCCATCCATCCATCCATCCATCCATTCTTCCATTATCCATTCATCTGTTCATCACATCCTGTCCATCCTTTCATCAATGCATCCTTTTATCTGTCCATCCATCCACCTACATGTTCGTCCATCCTTACATACACCTGTCCACTCATCCACCTGTTGATGAATCCATTCATTAATCTGTCCACCAATCCATCCTTCCATCTCTCCATCAACCTGTCCATTCATCAACCCATCCTATGCAAAGCCATTTTAAGACCTTGGTTTAATCTAAGCAGTATTATTTTGGAGTCTCACACTCACGTCATAGCATACAAATTTAAAGAATTCTTATTGTAACATTTAAGAAGAAGTATTAAAGTTATGTTTTTGAAATTATATTGTTACCAGTAACTCTCTCAATTTATATATACCTATAATTTCTTGAAAATCATCAAGCATATGCAGGAATTCTTGTGAAATGAGACTCTAACTCATCAACTCTTTTCAAATATAATGAAACTTTTATGAACACTAAATTTAAAAAACACTGAGGTTGATATAACGGTATGTTGTGGAGGCATTTAATTTAAGCCTTTATTAATTTTGCTTTTGCAGTTTTCTTTTACTATTTTGGAGCCAATATATTATTTTCAGCTCTCAGGGATTTTCATGGGCTCTTAAAAAGCTTGTAGGCCTCAGCGCCTAATGGGTAAAATAGGCCCATTTCCGAAGTCTTTTAAACATCCTTCCTGCATTTCCCAGATTCTAATTGGATAAAGACAGAGAGATTATGCAAAAGAGCTATCTGGTCAACCCAAGATAATAAAATAGATATATAAAGGGACCATACATGAAGCATCAACGTCACACTAAGTGGACTGTTTCACGTTTGCCCTCCACCCTTTTAAGCATTCCTGTCCCAAATAGAAACAATAATTCTGGACAGATGCAGGGAGAAGATAAAGATGATTTCAAGGGCTCACCGTAAATCGTAATGAGTACCTACTCTAGCAGGGAGTATTTTGATTACTTTTTGAAATGTGAAATCGCAGATTTATCTCCTGTGATCACATTGGGAACATTTTTTTTCCTATATAAAAAGAGGTTTCAAGAAGTGCTGAAAGGTTTAGGATAATGAAGGCTAATTGCTTTTACAACAGCAGGGAATTGTGAGTAGTTTGTGTGTCTTTGAACACGGGAAAGTAAGAGAATTCCCCAGGGAGAAAAACTTCCAGTTTGTCACTGGAAAAAATTCACATCAAACAAATACGGTTTAATGCTTCAGCATGTATATGAATTAGAGCCCTTGGTGAATATCCCAGCCTGTTTCCCTTTTTAAATGATGAAGCATGTTCAACATAGGGAGTGGAGGTAACATACCCAAGATCACAAAGCAAGTTTTTGCCTAGACCAATGGCTGACCCTGGCCGATGTGGTTCTGCTATCACATGGTGTACTTTGTCCTAAAATAGTGGAAAATGCATAAATGAGAAAGGTATTCTTTTTTATAATTTGCTTTTTTTTCTCTATTAGACAGTTTTGAACATTTGGGAGATGTGTTGAGAAAGTTAATTATCCCATCCTCATCCCACTGCACCAAGGAATCCTCTGTTAACAGCCTGTGCAAATCTTTTCTTTGTTTTGTTACAATTTCGAAAAGCAATTTTCTCTTTATGTTTCTATATGCTTCTTGAGTCTCCATGATATTCAGGCTTCCCATGGCATTCAATTCTGCTCAATTGTCTGTTGCTATTTGGACTAAATTCTTCCAGGAATAATTACCATGCTGGAGTTCATGGTGATGTGTATGCAGTACCCTCATGTTGGGTATCTCCTGGATGTCAGGAACTGTGCTAGTTAATGAGGGAAAGAAGTTAACCAGAATGGAATCACTGCCTGCAAGAGACTCAGAGGCTGGTTGGGGGTTGGGTTTATAAACAATTTTGACAAAATCAATGTGTCCTGTGATAGGGATAAAACGCAGAAGTCCAGGGATGTACCTGACCCAGACTGGGAGTCAGGGGAGGCTTCCTGGAGGAGATGATTCCTCCTGGATCCCAAAGGGTGAGTAAAACTTAGCAATGTGAAGATGGGAGAGAGAAAGGCATTGTAAGCTCAGGAAAGAGCAAGCTCAAAGCTTGCAGGCAAGAACTCAGGTTGAAAGCAACCTCATATGTCACCATACTCCCATAATTCCTATGTCACAGATGGGAAAACCAAGGTCTTTTTGAAACCCTTGGTGCTGTTACACAGGACAGCACATTCTGTTGTTCTTTTTGGCCTTTACAAAAGCAAATGTTATTGGCAGTGTGATGCAAATGGAAGACAATGGTATTGTCTAGCATGATTATCCTGCAGATCTTTGTTATAACGAGGGCATCCTGAAGTTAAGAAGATGTAGATTAAATGTGCACATGGAGTTCTATCCTTACCCCTGAATTCAGAAAGCCTGGCACTACAGTCACTGGTTGGCAAGATTGGATTGCAGGTCAACTGTTTGTGATCCACTGTAACTTTAATCCTGGCCAAGCTGATGACATTTTGGAATCAGCAATGAATCAACCATTGGACATAATATGCACTAGGCTCTTAGAAAAGAGTTGAGGGATCATGTGGAGGAGGTGTTCCTGGTAGTGTGGAAAACAGAATACGATTGTCAAGAGCTTGCACTCTGGACTTTTACCTACCTTGATCTGAATCCCCACTCCTCCACTTACAAGCTGTGCAACCAAAGCAAGCAACTGCATTTCTCTGTATCCTCACCTGTCAAATAGGAGCAGGAGTAGCTCCCACCTGGAGGGACAAACGCATGTAAAGATCTTACTTAAATGTTCAGCACATCCTAAGTGCCCAGTAAATGGTGCAGTTTGAATCATCTTATTTTAATCCAAACCAAGTTCCCTCAGCTTCCAGAACTGGTTGGGGTCAGCTACATTCACTGACATATTCCTTTTAGTAACAGTTGGTGCCGGACAGGACATAAAGAAATAGAAAGATGCTCTGTGCTGCAAAGCCTCCCAGGCACAACTGGGAATGACTCAGTGTGGGGAGTTATTTTGGTTCACTCTTTTGTCTGCTCTGCTCTGGTTGTTCAGATAACTGGACTTTGCCTGACTTTGCAAGACCAGCCAGACTGGGCTTACCTGAAGTGCCACCTCAAACTCTCAAGCTGTCTTTGATACACTACCAATGAGTTAAATATTCCTCACATGATAAAGCAAAGAGGAAGTGACAAAAGTGTGGTAAAACTCTTCGGAGTATTAGGAATTATATTGTGACTTGAAAGCACAACCTGGAAAGTCAGAGGAAGCTTAGTTCTAATTTCAGCCTCGTCACTCCCTAGCTATGTGACCTTGGTCTTATCAGCGCCTCTTTTGTAATCTCAGCTTAGTCATTTCTAAAATGGGGGTACTCATGCCTGTCTCACTGCGTTACCATGAAGATTAAATGAGATCATAATATGTAAAGTGTTTGGCACTGTGCTTGTAATATAGTAAGCACTCAATATATTCTAGCTATTCTATTATGTCGTATTTATTCACTTATTTAGCAAAAGAAATATGTAAAAATTATCACTATGTGTCAAGCCCTGGGGTGGAATCTGATGATTAAAAATAGAAATAAATGTTGTAAAAGCATCAATCAGGGTGCTGAGATCAGGTGGTCGTGGAAGGCTTCTGTGAGGCATTGACCTTTAAACTAAGATCTGATGGATGAATAGGGAGTTATCAGGTCAAGAACAAAGGAAACAGCATGTGCAAAGCCCCGAGGAAGGAATGAGTGATATGGTTTTGAGCTGTGTCCCTGCCCAAATCTCACGTCAAATTGTAATCCCCAATGTTGGAGACAGAGTTGATGGGAGGAGAGTTGATCAAGGGGGTGGTCCTTCATGAATAGTTTAGCACCATCTTCTTGGTACTGGTCTCATGATAGTGAGTGAGTTCTCTTGATATCTGGTTGTTTAAAAGTATGTGGCACCTCCCCTTTCTCTTCTTGCTCCTGCTCTGGCCATGGAAGATGTGTCTGCTTCCCCTTCACCTTCCACCAGTTTTGTGAGTTTTCTGAGACCTCCCCAGAAGGAGAAGCCGCTATGCTTCCTATACAACCTGCAGAACCATGAGCCAATTAAGACTCTTTTCTTTATAAATTACCCAGTCTCAGGTATTTCTGAATAACAGTGCAAGAACACCCTAATACAATGACCTCACTCTGTCTGAGTAAGAACTAAGGCCAGTGTAGTTGGAGCATAGCACATGAGGGCAAGCCTGGTCAGAAATGGGGTGAAAGACAAAGTCAGGCTCCAGAATACACACAGTCCTGCAGCAAAAGTTGGAGGCAACTTAAGAACAGTGGGAAGGAAGCCACTGAGGGGTGTTAAGCAGAGGATTGTGTGATGGAGTCTGACCTTCAATTTTAAAAACTCACTTTGACTGCTGGGTGGAGCATGAATGGTAGGGAAAGACCACTGCCTCTCAGTGAGGCAGAATGGTAGCTTGGACTTGAGTGGACCCTGTGTGGATAGGGAGAAGCAACAGGTTCAAGGTCTATCTTGAAGTTAAAGTCCATAGACTTGCTGATAGATAAAATGTGGGGAAAGGGGAGAAGATAGCCTCAAGGACGTCTCCCCGGTTACTGCTTGAGTGACTGGCTGGATTAGATGGTAACTTTGCTGCAATAGGAAAGACTTTAGAGAGTAAACAAGATCAGCTCTAAGGCTCTTGCAACACTAACATTGAATGGAAAATCCCTATTGTCAGCAACACAGTGCATACGGCATGTGGATGCATCTTGTTTGCTGATGCATCTTAGAGAGGTGCATGTAGATAGCTTTAGGTGTAGATACACCCCTTCCATACAGACACTGTTTCTTTTATATCATCTTATTTTATTTACTTCAAAACACTCACCACAATCAGAGCTATTTATTTTTTTCTTGTTATTTATTTCTTTTCATTCTATCTCCCCCACTAGAATATAAGGTCCATTAGTGTGAGGCACTATCTTGTTCCCTATTGATTCCCAGCACCTAAGCCTGCTACTGACACATAGTACACGCTCCATAAACGCTCATTGACAACATAATTTTTTTCACATTGCTACATGTACATTTACCTTCTATTGCATGACAGGTGTTCAGTTTCATGTAACTAAAATGGCCAAGTGGGTTTTCGCAGGTTGGGGAAAGCCTGAGGCTGGTCTTACCAGGCGAGTAAGTAACATTGTGCATATGTTGTCATCCTTCCCAGGAGGAGAGAACTGCAGCTCTGCTGAGAAGACAGACAGGAGGGGTCCCGGTGTAGTGACAAATGAAAGGCATGAGCTTTCTGTTATGGAAATGGGGTGGCTGGTGGCCTTCCAGGAAGACTCAACAATGTCGATTGACTGTAGGAAGAGTTAATAACTACTCCCAGCCCAGTCAACTGGGCTCAGTTGCTAAGCAACTGCCTCCCTGGGGTTATATAATATGTAAGAGAAACACTTTTTTTCTAAATGGAACACAGGCTTCCTTCCTAGGTGACAGAGACTTTTCACCTTGATCATTCCAATCTCCAGTAGACTTGGGTGACTTAGACATGCGAGTGGCATTTGGGTTGCTTTCAAGCTGCTGTGACCAAAGAGAACGCCGCCATCCAATAAAGGATGGATTTGGAGAAAGGGGTAAATGGGCAATCTGTGTAGCTTCCTTTACTTGCATGGAATTCCTAGGCAACCCTGGCATGGTCGTCTCTCTCTGTGGATTCTCCAGAGGGCTTTGATGACACCAGATCTCCCTGAAGATTTGACCAAACTTACAGATGGACTGGGGCAAAAGGAGAAGCTACCGGTCTACCTAGGGTTTTCTTAACTCATGCAATTATCCATCTCTTTGCTCTTTGAGACTACACGTGTGTACAAATCAGACACAACTGAGTTCAAATCTTGGCTTCCATTGGGCAAGTTATTTAACCTTGCTGAGCCTCAGGTTTTGCACCTGTGAAATGGAGGTGATCAGAATGATGACAATTATCATGATGATGACAATGAGGCTAGTCCTAAAGGCTTTGCAAGGCTCTCTCCAAGATCTAATGGATAACACATGTAAAAGTGCTTCAGAAAGTCCATAAAGCTATATAAATGTTGATTGTCACTGAGATTACCCAAAGACTATAAACTTAGATTCAGGGATTCCTTTGAAAACTTGTGGTGTGGACAGTCATTGCAAGAGCACAGATGTACAGAGAGATAATGGGGACAACAAGTATAAAATAAAACCAGGAAATATCTTGGTTCGTTTATGCTGATATAATACCAGCGTATACCACAGACTGGGTAATTTATAAATAATAGAAATCTGCTTCTCACAGTTCTAGATGCTGGCACTGGCAGGTTTGGTGTCTGGTGAGGGCTGTTCTCTGCTTCCAGGATGGTGCCTGTTGTTGCATCTTCCAGAGAAGATGAACACTGTGGCCTCACATAGCAGTAGACAGAATGACCAACAGGACCTCACTAATTCTCTGGAGCCCTTTTACAAGGGCTGTGATCCCATTCACAGGGGAAGAATCCTTGTGACGTTTCCTTTAGGACCTGTGAGGCTGAGACTGCTCCCAGTAGACGTTCCCACCTCCTCCCGTCTTTAGTAACAAAATTTTCACATTAGCTGGAGATGTGGCCACCTGGAATATACTGCAAGTCTTTGCCTCCCTTGTGGTTGGATGTGGCCATGTGGCTGTATTCTGGCCAATGGGAAGCTGATGGAAATGTTCCCAGTAACTTGGAGAGACAATGGGATAAGCAGAGAGTCACCGGAAACTTCATGACACATCTAGCTTACTGAGGACAAGTCAGGGATTATCAGCTCTGAACAGGTCCCTAAAATAATCTTCTGCCCATTGATAAGATGAGATAATTGAGGCCTAAAGAATGGAAAAGGGTGGTCCAAATCACTTACAAATTAGCAATGGAGAAAATTAGCCCATTACCAATCACCAACCAACCTTTTGCACCAACTACTCAGTTAAAGCCTGTGGTGCAAAAATGAAGAACCACACCCAGCGCTCAATGAACCCAGGGCCTGTTGCTTAGAAGGGACTGCACACGTCTCTCAGGGTCTGTTGCTTAGAAGGGACTGCACACAGCTCTCAGGGCCTGTTGCTTAGAAGGGACTGCACACAGCTCCCAGGGCCTGTTGCTTAGTAGGGACTGCACACAGCTCCCAGGTCCTGTTGCTTAGTAGGGACTGCACACAGCTCCCAGGTCCTGTTGCTTAGTAGTGACTGAACACAGCTCCCAGGGCCTGTTGCTTAGTAGGGACTGAACACAGCTCCCAGCTTCCAGCTACTGTTTACCTTCTGGGCTAATCTTTAGCCTGTTCTTTTCAGAATAGAAAGACTGGGAGGGAAAGATTTTTCTGAGAACTGACTTAACTTGTGTCTATTCATCCGACAGAAAACCAACAGTTTGATGACGTTGGGAGCTACTTTATACAAAATGACAGCTTAAAGGAGAGGCAAAAGCAATCTCTTTAATTGCATTGGTTCAATTTGTCTACCTGATGCTTTTGGGGAGAGATTAATTTAATTGATTCTATCATATGTGAGGTTCCATTACCTCTCAATGTTTCCAAACCATATTTGTGCAGCAAAATTTAAGCAAAGAGAAGTACATCCAGGACGAGAGGCAAGGATTCATTTAAGACGGTCAGTGCAGCTTTTTAGCTCAGTTTGGTGAATTCCCTTCTGCTAAGTTATACTCTCAGCAAATGGGTAGAGTCCTCTTTCAGCATGCCAAGATTGGAAGTTGTAGATTCAGTCCCACAGGCCTTGAGGCTGAACTAAACATATGAAGAGGAGGAAAGGGAGCTGACAGCTCTAGAGCACCTCCCATGGCCAGTGAGTCTCATACATCTCGTATTCAGCACCTTACATCTCTGTTTATCAGGTGTCAGGTGCTTGGCTGAGCATTTCACATGGGTTGTCCCCCGTAAATCTCACAACAGCCCTATCAACTTGGTACTGTGATTTTACAGGTGAGGCACTGAGGCTATGTAGTTAAGCTACTGAGCAAAGATCACACCAGGAGGAAGTGCTGGGAATGGGACTGGAGGTTAGCACTGCTTCCCAAGCCTTCCTGGATTCCACTCCTTCCTTCTCCCTGCCTCAAACCACTTCCTCCTCCTAACGTATTTATTTCCTTTTAACTTCCCTTCTTTCTTCCAGTATTGAACTTCGGAAGTATGTGTATGATGGTGTGTGTATGTGTTTCTGTGCATGTATGTGTTTGCATATATGTGTATGTGTGTGTATGTATGTGTATGCCTGTGTATGTGTGTATGTGTGTTTGTGTGCATATGATCCATCCTTTCAGTAATTTTTTTGAGCACTGAGTATGCACCAGGCTTGGTGGTTGGTGCGAGAGACACAGCTTCTGCCTTCAAGGGGTTCACAGGCTGACAGCAAATCCTTCTTTCTTCAGTCCCACCTCAAGTTAGTGGACAGGGCTTGTGGAATCCCCACCAGCCACCCCCTTCCCAGTATCACCTTCCTGGACTGAGATCTCAGTATTTTTGAACTACTGGTCCCCTATTTGAGGTGGAAGGAGATGAGGAAGGCAATGTGGTGTAGTGGGCATAATCCAGGCTTTGGTCTTAGTTAATATGACTTTGAAGGCCAGCTTGGCCACTGCTCCCTGTGTGCCATCAGCCTTCTCAGCCTCCAGCCAGTAGCTGGATTTGTCATTTTAAAGGACTTCTTTCATCATGCCTATCCCCTGATTAAACAGACTCTGTGCCTCTGTCCAGTTCCAGCTTTCGTCCTGGGGTTCTGGGTAACATATCTAACCTCACTCCTACAATCGCTCTCTGCTTGAACCACCTGGATGACTCATTATCTCCCAAACACATTCCTCACCTCTCAGCCTTTGTTCAAGGTGGATCTTCCCTATGACTTACGTCCTCCAGTCAAAACCCCACCCAGTCAAAACCCCATGCAGAATCCCAGCCCAATCCAAAGACTCCTCCATTTCCCCCAACAGGGCTGGTTTCCCCAACAGGCCTTCTCGAAGCCTATGGGCCCTTGCACTCATATCTCATCTAGGTTTTGCTCCTCAGTGGACTTGTCTTTTCTCTCAGCTGAACTATAAGCTCTTCCAGAGAGAGTATGTTCTATGCATTTCAGAGCCCGAGCCTCTGGCAGAGGCTGGCGTGCAGTAGACACTCAATAAAACTTAACATAATTGATTAAAATGTCTCTGGAGGCCAGGCATGGTGGCTCACACCTGTAATCCCAGCACTTCGGGAGGCTGAGGCTGGTGGATCACTTGAGGTCAGCAGTTCAAGACCAGCCTGGCCAACATGGTGAAACCCTGTCTCTACTAAAAATACAAAAATAAATAAATAAAAATAAGAAGGAAATTTGCCGGGTATGGTGGCTTGTGCCTGTCATCCCAGCTACTTGGGAGGCTGAGGCAGGAGAATTGCTTGAACCTGGGAGACAGAGGTTGCAGCAAGCCAAGATTGTGCCACTCTACTCCAGTCTGGGAGACAGAGCAAGACTCCATCTCAAAAATAAAAAATAAAAATAAAATAAAATAAAACGTCTCTGGAGGTGGTAGAAGGGTGGTATGTTAAAAAGAATAGGCTTTAGCAATGACTACTTGTATTTAAAGCCCATGCTACCACTGTTTGCGACAATTGCCTTAATTGCTCTAAGCCTCGGTTTCCTAATCTTTAAAATGAGAAAAGTAATATCTGCCTTCCAGGGTAGTTGAAGTTAGTCAAATAAGCTAATACCTCCAAAAACATTTTCACAGCCCTGGCCCAGAGTAGGAGACCAATACATGGTAACTGATATTATTATTATTTTATTAATTTTCTAAAAAGAAGACAGCAGCTGAGTCAGATATTTTATTCTCTCTCATACCTGTGTCTGTCTCCACATGCATTCCTTTAAACAAATGGTTAAATCTCTGAATCATGTAAAAGCAGAATCTATTGCTAGATGATCCCATAGGAAAATGAAAAGGTCACTTCCCCATCCTCCTAAGCCACAGAAAGGTACAGCTGAAGCAGCATAAACGTTCTCGTGGGTCTTCGTAAATTCATGATGGCACATTCCCTAATAGACAGTGAAGGAGGCACAGGCTGTCTATGGAATGTTCCTAACCCTTGAGATTGATGGATGAGAGGGCTACCCAGCTTCCTCCCCAAAACTCTCCCTTGAGGACACTGTCAGGCACAGAATCGTAAGCTAGAGGGATGGGAAGGTGACAGGGGTTAACTCTGATATTCTTTTTTCAGTAAACAATTCATCAATTTTATGTCTTACTTTTTTTCCGATGAAGTGAGTGGCAGAGGAGAGGGAGAATTTAATGATGATGTGGGTGGAAGGGCAGATCTACTATTCAATCACAACCACACAAAAATAGAGCAGACCTTTAGAAGCATGATCAGCCCCTGGATGATTTAGAGTATTCTCCACTAACTGTAGTATCGAGCTTGCATGGGACGAATCATTAGTCATCATTAACTAAAGTTCAAAAGAAATAATTTAATACCTTAACACTGGGCTGCAATAATTTTCCCTAATTATAATATTTAAAGAACACTATTTAGTTTTCAAATTTGTAACAAAGTTTCCATTTATTGCAGACCACTTTTGTTTTTCTGCTTAAACCATTGAGGACAGATTATCATTGCAGCTCCCTTTGGTGGAGCAATTCCTAGAGTTGCTTTGGTGAGAAGCAACTCTACTGCAAATCTGTGCCTGCAACTTAGCTTCTGCCTTGTGTTTCATTTATGAACCATCAAGGTGTCAGTGTCTAGAACATATCTCTAGGTCCTAGACACCTGTGGGGTATATAAGTGTGGCTCCTTAGACATTTGTTGAAATGAAGCTGTCAGTCACCAGTTGCTCACTTTCATCTCTGTGCCATGCATCTTTGACTAGAATGTCCTTAGCCCTCTCCGGACACCTCCAGATTGAGCTAGATGAGGCCTTTGTGCTCCCTGAATCCCAGATATGTTCCTTCACGTATAGCAGCTATTGGACATGTTGTGATTGTTAATTGATAGCTCTATCCCCCTAGCCTCTGAGCTCTCTGAGATGAGGGCTGTTTATTGTTCACATCTTTGGCAAGCAGCAAATATACAGAAGGTGTAGGTACAAGCTTCTTGAATGGATGAGTCAATTCATTTGTATTTGTCATTTGTCACATTTCTTTCTTCTCTGAGCCTAGTCTTCCTATATAAAATAAGATGTAACAATCACAGGGCCACTTACTAAGCACATGCTATATGCCAGGCATCATCTTCTCATTCAAATCTTACAATAACTCTAGAATATGGACACTTTATTACTCCATGCTACAGTTAAAAAAAACTGACGTTCAGAGAGGTGTTGGACACAACCAGGGTCGCACAGTCAACCAGGTTTGGAACCCTGGTATGTTTCACTTAAGAACTCAAGACCTGAACCGTCACATGAACCTCAAGTGAGGTACAGAAAGGGTTATTTTGAACAATGTAGACCCCTTAAGAGCTGAAGAAGAGTAGGCGCAGAGAGAGGGAGAGGATAAGGCGATGTTTCAACTTTTATTTCTGATCATTTGCCCTGCATTTTATGAGGCAAGAGGGTTGTTACTACCATGGCTTTGAATGGGGGAGAAAGCTTCCGAAATGCTTCCCCAAGTGTTTCAAATCTCCAGACACCCTAATTCTAGAACTTACTCTGCGATTCTAGTACCCACTCCTCTGTGACCTCAGGAAAGTACTCTTCCATTCCTACACCTCATTGCTTTCCCATGTGTACTATGAAAATTTGATTAGATACTGCCATTCAATACATATTTCTTGAGTATCCACAATGTGCCAGGTACTAGAGTCACAGAAAGGTACAATACAGACATGGTCCCTCTTGGGACTCTTAATCCTTATGGGAAGTGGGTCATGACACAGATGATCATACACATAATTACTAACTACTATTGTGATGGGTGCTTCAAAATAACAGTTAGGGGGCTCTAAAATAATGGGCATACCATAAATATAGCACTTACTATGTGCTAGTCATCATTCTAGGCACTTTATATCCATTAGCTCAATATATAATCACATTGAGTTATGAAACAGATATTACGAATATCACCCCATTTTACAGATGAGGAAGCTGAGGCTAGAAGAGGTTAAGGAGTTTTCCCAACATCACGCAGCTATAAATGGTATAACCTAAATTCAGGAATTCTGATGCCAGAGTCTTTGTTCTTAACTACCGAGATCTATTGCTGTGAGATTATCTAAAATCCATGTCTAATGTAGTCTGAAAGTGTGGTAAGGTTTCCTTAAGGACATGTCTTTTTTTGCTGAGAGTGGAAAGAGGTGAAGCAGTTTCCTAGGAGGAGAGCAGGTCGAAGAGTGTTCTGCCAGAGGGAATGCTATATGGGAAGGCTCCAGGCAGGTTGGAGCTCATCACATTTGCCAAAGACAGGAGCAGATATGCTCTAATGAGCTGGATCCATTTTCTGGACCTTCTGACAGTTTTTTCAAGAAACTCCACAACAATCTGTGCTGTGGTTCTATTCACTGCCCCTGCCCAGCTCTCTCTCTCTTTCTGATAAAAGACCTCACTTAAAACCAATGTGACATGTGCCAGCCAGCAGCCCACTTGGTTTTCATGTGAACAGACCCCTGTCAGGTAACCAAGAGATAACTGAACCACCAGATCTGGTTCCCTTTCATCCTTGTTTTCCTCTTCATTATTCCTTTCCATTGGTATAACTGGCAAATAAATAATGTCAAATTTAAAGAGAAGAGGAGCTCCATTTATGTGGCAGATTTCACTGCCTCTTCTTTGTTCAAGAATAGGGATGCCTGTCTTTGGTGCAGTCCATCAACTTAAACACTACCAATTACCAACACTTTCCCGGCATTCAAGGCCTTTCAAGTCTGGTGACTTTTTGCTCTCCAAGGTTATGTTCAGTAACGTACATGCATCAGGATGGTCTTCTCATTGCCAGTGAGTAGACATCAGTTGTTATTAGTGCTGAATCTCTCACCTAAAATATGCTCCCCACTCCTCTTCTCCTCCTTTGTGATTCAGCTCACAACTGACCTTCTTCCTGAGGTTTATCTTAATTGCTTATCTCACAAAGCTTTGCTTCGATTCAGTTTTACAAGGCTTTCTAACTACACCATGCCTGTAACTCTTTTATCTCTAAACTGCTGTTTCTCTAAGTGAGAGTCCTGGACCACCTACATCAGAATCACCCGGGGCAACTATTAAAAATGTGGTTTCTGATTATCCATCTTACACTCTCCACACCAAAATCTCGGTGGTGGGGGATGGGGAAAGGGAGGGCTGAAACGGGCATTTTACTAACTCCCCCAATCCAATCACACTGCTCTAACTAAATTGCTTTATTCTTGAATTAATTGTAATTCTCCCGAGAGTCTCTTCAAGAATCAATTTAGCAGAATGTCTTCCTCCTCAAGAGAATGAATCTTTTTTTTCTTTTCAAGCATTTCCCAGTGACTAGCTAGTAGTCTATGTGATGATTTGAGATACCAACCCTGTCCAGGCCACCATTCCCACTCATGGGAACCATCATGTCAGAACTTCCAGACCCTCCAGGTGTCCAGTTTATGCTCTGGAATTCATCCTTCACCCTCCTGTTGCAGTGATCTTCCCCAAAAAGAGCCTGCAGTGTGTCACTCTCAGCATCCAATAACTTGGTGGCCTCTCCTATAGAATAAATGCAACTCCTTCACTCTACAAATGTAACCCTTCACAACTCTGCCATATCATAAATTTCCAGGCTTATTCCCACCTCTCTAGGCAATGCTGCACTACATGTCTTTGCAAATACTGTTAGCACTATCTGGAACAGCCTCTTCATTCTACTCCCTTTGAAAATTACTGTTTGCCCTTGAGGGCCCAACCCCAACGGTCCCTTTTCTGAGAAAATGTCCAGAACCGCCTCCTTTACCCCCACTTCCTACTCCAGAGCAGTGATAGCACCTCACCCCTCTATGATCCAAGAGTTCTGCATATCTGCATAGTGTGTGTATATATATATATATATATATATATATTTTTTTTTTTTTTTTTTTTTTTTTT
>NW_016803781.1:1804173-1949190 GCF_001698545.2 Rhinopithecus bieti | reverse complement strand
TTTTTTTGACAGAGTCATTCTCTCGCCCAGGCTGGGGTGCAGTGGTATGATCTTGGTTCACTGCAAGCTCTGCCTCTGGGGTTCACACCATTCTCCTGCCTCAGCCTCCTGTGTAGCTGGGACTACAGGCACCCACTATCATGCCCAGTTAATTTTTTTGTATATTTAGTAGAGACGGGGTTTCACCGTGTTAGCCAGGATGGTCTCGATCTCCTGACCTCGTGATCCACCCGCCTCGGCCTTCCAAGGTGCTGGGATTGCAAGCGTGAGACACCGCACCTGGCCATAATTTTTAGAACATTTAATTAAGTGCTTACTATATGCCAGCCACTTTGTTACATCCTTTGGATGTGTTATCTTACCTACCTTTCAAAACTCCCATGCAGTAGAAACCATCCCCGTTTTGAAAATGAGGAAACTAAAACCCAGAAAGGTAAAATTCCTTGTCCAAGGTTACACAGCTAATAAGATGAAGAGTCAGGATTCAAAACCACAGCCATCTGACTAACACTAAACTGCTGCCAATAACACGAGCGACCTACAAATCCCAAAAAGCACAGACTGGTGCTTGTCTGTGCCGAAGCAGCGAGATGGTCTAGCCATCCATATTGTATTATCTCTGGTGTATAAATTGAGATAATCACAGTATCCTAGGAAATAAAAAAACAGCACCCATTTGAGTTGCTGTCACATCACCTAGAGAAACTTGTTTTAAACTAAATTATCAGAGAAAGTTAGACGAACTCAGAGAAACTGAGCTATCTCTTTCTGGACAGAAAATTCAAAATGGCATTGAAGTATTGGACTTAAAGCTAATCTTCTAGCCCTGATGAAGCCACGGTGATTTATTTTGAAAGCTCCAGGGACAATTTATTTCTAATGGAGATCTCCGGAATAACCCAGAGTTTTGTGAAACTTAACAACGCTTATTTTCTTCTTAATGCATCTAAAATATACTTTAAAGCAAAAAGCATAAATTCAATATTAGCTTTCCTAGGGGTTGGCATATGGGGGCACTCTTGCCAAAGGTAGATATTAGGACAGGTATTTTCTCTTATGGTGCTCTTTTTCTGTTTTGTTTTGTTTTGTTTTGTTTTCAAGTCACTTGCAACCACTGTAATTGTTAGGAGATAATTGGGGAGGAGAAGGCACCACAGTCTTCCATTCATCTTGCTTTGACACCACGAGGCTTAGTGACCACCTTAGTTAGAGGCAGGATGCTGTAAAACGATTATAAGCTTTGCAGTGAGACCTCATATATTGGCTTTACCAATTGTTGCTTCATCACCTGAAGCAAGACATTTAGCTTCCCTGACCCTCAATTTCTTCATCAATGGAATCAAGTATTTATCTTACAAAATTGTTATCAGGATCAGATGAAATAATTCACGTAAAGTACCTGGCACATCATAAGTGCTTAACAAATGTTAGCTATCATCATTAACAACACTTACGGTATTTATTGATATGGGTGGATTTAACTCTTCCATCTTAGTATTTTTTTTCTCTGTTTGCCCTTCTGTTTTTCTTCCTCTATTCCTCCTTTCCAGTCTTCTTTTAAATTCTTT
Organism: Rhinopithecus bieti; assembly: GCF_001698545.2. Classification (NCBI taxonomy): domain Eukaryota; kingdom Metazoa; phylum Chordata; class Mammalia; order Primates; family Cercopithecidae; genus Rhinopithecus; species Rhinopithecus bieti. The sequence continues at coordinate 1,947,622 of NW_016803781.1, read as the reverse complement.
TAATATTTTAGAATTACATTTTAATTTACCTGCTGGTTTTTTTGCTATACATCTTTGTATTTTGGGTGGTTGTTCTAGGACTTACCTCATATATCCTTAACTTTTCATGTTCTACTTAAAGTTATCACTTTACATGAAATTTAGAAACCTTGCAATTATCCACCATCCTTTATGCTATAGTCACTGTGTGTAATACATCTACATACCTTATAAGCCCATGGCAATGTTATAATTTTTGCTTTAAATATTCATGTGTATTTTAAGGAAACTGAGAGAAAACGTTAGTTGGTTATTTACGTTTACTCACATACTGACAACTTCCAATGCTCCTGATTTTTCCTGAAGAACTTAGTTTTTATTTGGTGCCATTTTCCTTCAGTCTGATGAATTTTCTTTAGCTTTTCTGGGTGATAGATTTTCTTAGTTACTTTTATCTGAATATGTCTTTAGTTCACTTTTCATTCTTGAAAGCTATTTTAGCTTAGTATAGAAATCTCTTGAAAAAATGCTTTCTCTCTTAAAACTTTAAAGCTATTCATTCATTGGCTTCTGGCTTCCATAATTTATGATGAGAAATCCATGAGGTTTCAACTTATCATGCATATGCATACAACATGTACACAGTTTCAAATACATCCTGTATATGATATGTTTGTTTTCTTTAGATGCTTTCAATATTTTCTCTTTATTTTAGATTTTTTAGTAGTTTGACTATGACATACGTGGTCATAGTTTTCTTCATATTTATCCTGCTGGAGTTGGCTAACCCCTTGATTCTGTAAATGTATGTTTTTCATCAAATTTGATAAATTTTCTACCATTATATATTTAAATTTGTTTACTGCCCCATTCTCTTTTTTTCTACTTCTTGACTCTGTCTGTGTGTGTGTGTGTGTGTGTGTGTGTGTCTGTGTGTGTGTGTGTGTCTGTGTGTGTGTGTGTGTGTCTGTGTGTGTGTCTGTGTGTGTGTGTGTAATCTTTTCATATTTCCCACAAATCCCTGGGCTTTATTCTTCTTAATCTTTTTTCTTTCTTTTCTTCAGATTGAATAATTTCTGTTGACCTAGCTTCAAGTTTCCTTACTCTTTCCTCTGTCATCTTCATTCTGTTTCTAAGCTCCATCAGTGAATATTTAATTTTAGATATAGTTTTCAATTCCAGAGTTTCTGTTCTTCTTTAGAGTTTTCATTTCATTACNTGTGTGTGTTGTGTGTGTGTGTGTGTGTCTGTGTGTGTGTCTGTGTGTGTGTGTGTAATCTTTTCATATTTCCCACAAATCCCTGGGCTTTATTCTTCTTAATCTTTTTTCTTTCTTTTCTTCAGATTGAATAATTTCTGTTGACCTAGCTTCAAGTTTCCTTACTCTTTCCTCTGTCATCTTCATTCTGTTTCTAAGCTCCATCAGTGAATATTTAATTTTAGATATAGTTTTCAATTCCAGAGTTTCTGTTCTTCTTTAGAGTTTTCATTTCATTACTGACACTTTCTATCTTTTCATTGATTTCAACCATATCTTCTTTTAGTTTATTAGGCTTAGTTATAGTTACTTTGACATCTTGGTCTCATAATTTCAACATCTAGATCATCGTGGAGTGGGTCTTAGTTGATGTCTTGTGTCCTAAGCATGTGTCAAATTTCCCGGATTCTTCGTATGTCAAGGTATTCAGGGTTGAAATCCATATGCTGCTAATACTATATTGTAGAAACTGTAGATTTGGTTACGTTTCCTTGAAGAGTGTTGATATTTTTGTTTCAGCTGGCAATTCATTTGGTTGGACTCTAGCAAAACTCTACCTTTTGTGTGACAACTGAAATTTCAGTTCTTTTCTCCTATCTTTAGCTGAACAGCTTACTCTCTATTCTGTATCTCATATGTGTGAAGTTCAGAGATCAGATAAGGACATGGGCAGTTAATGAATGGAATTGAGGGCTCCTTATTTATAACTATCTCTTTTTTTTTTCTTTTTTTTTTTTTTTTTTTTTTTTTTTTTTTTTGAGATGAAGTCTTGCTCTGTCACACAGGCTGGAGTGCAGTGACGTGATCTCTGCTCACTGTGACCTCTGCCTCCCGGGTTCCAGTGATTCTCCTGCCTCAGCCGCCCCAGTAACTGAGATTACAGGTGCACACTGCCACGCTTTTTGTATTTTAGTAGAGATGGGGTTTCACCATGTTGCCCAGGCTGGTCTCAAACTCCTGAGCTCAGGCAATCTGCCCACATTGGCCTCCCAAAATGTTGGGATTACAGGTGTGAGCCACCGTGCCCAACCTCCAACTATCTCTTCTCAGGGATTTCCACTCATTTTCCAGAAAATGTATTTGTCCCAAACTCTCTATCCTCTGTTTCTTCAGGTCAGAATGAATATGAGCTTTTCTTGGATTTTAGCTTCCCCAGACAGTACTGACTTCAGCCTGTTCTAATGTTAAATGCCACAGAAACAAATGAGTTACCTCATGCCATTACCTTCTTCCAGTTTTTAACTCTGACCAAGTCTGGGTGTTTTTGTTCACTTTCCACTGCCTTCAAAGGTTATAGTTGTTATTCGTGGGAGGGTCAGGGTGACCCATCATTACATTCTTACATTTTTGAAAGGTGTCTATTCTTTGATCCCTGAAGAAAGTCTTAGAATCTGATTTTGGTTTTACAGGATTTAAAAAAGTATGCTGTACACCAGGCACAGTAGTTGTGTGTATGTGTGTGTGCACATGTGTGCCTGTGTGTACATACATGTGTGTACATGTGTGTGTATTTCTCATTTATAACCCACAACCTTTGGGGTTGGGATTTTTGTCCCTATTCAAATATGAATAAGGCCATCTGGACTGGAAATGTTGTTGAACTGAGTTCCAGCCTGATCTAGGACCAGAGTTTCTGAAAGAATGCCTGGGAATTCCTTGCTATATTCACCTGGTCAGAGAAGGCCAAGTTAACATCCCACTTGTGCAGAAATGGTGACTGAAAGTATTGTGGTGTTATGTGCTGGGAAGATGGGAGTTAAGGTGTTTACCTCCTCATCTGACCAAATTATTACCTTAGTTTGAATTGCTTTATCAGTGAGCCATTCTTCAGGATACTCCATATGGAGAAGTCACATGTTATGTCCATGGTGGAGACTCTAAAGTCAGCTCCTAAAGCAAAAAATCACATATCAAGGAACCATACTGGAGGACCACACACCTCCTCTATCAATCCAACAGAGCCAGATTTCAATCCAGTCTTACACTAGATTACCATTTCTTCATTTGGTGAAATAGCCGCTATATGAGTTAGGGTAAATAATGCTAGGTGCTGTTTCAAATAAACCCCAAAACCTCAGCAACGTTGAGCCATAATAATTTATCCCTTGCTCATAAAATGTCAATTTGCAGACATTCCAAGTCAACAAGCCACATTACTCATGATCATCCAGACTCACAGATTTCTTCTATCTTGAGGCTTCACCATCCCAGGGCCTTAGAGTTCTTCGATAGATCCTCAGCACTCATCTGGAAGACAAGGGAAGAAAGAATGTAGAGGTTCACATAGGAGCTTTTAATGGACAGGGCCTGGAGGTAGCATAGCTTCTTTGTCCTCATTCCATAGACAGAACTCAGTCATTCTCTGCCTGGAAGGGAGGCTGAGGCATGTAGTCTAGCTTTGTGCCCAGGAGGAAAAGGAAATGGCTTTTAGTGGAAACCCAGAAGCCCTTGCCATGCTTGTCTTATGTTGTAATCTAAAACCACTTGGTGAAGCAAGTTGCTCACGCCTTGAAAGTTATGAAAAGACTGAGGCTAACCAGGCAAGTAACAGGTATCCATGGTTTATTGCATGCTGGTTCTTGGTATATACTCACTTTGTAGAATATTAAGCCAAATCATTCAAAGAAACATTCTTTCTCATGAGCTAGTATAGATGAATTTATACATTTCAATATGCATCTGATGTGATTCAACCAGGTGCATTTTACCCATTCTGCCTATCACAGTGCCTGGCACATAGAGAATGCTCAGTACATGTTTCATGAATAAATAAATGGATGGATGAAAAGGAGAGGGAAGGAAGGAAAGAAGGAAGGAAGGAAGGAAGAAGGAAGGAAGGAAGGAATATGGATGGATGGATGGATGGATGGATGGATGGATGGATGGATGGAGAAGGAAGGAAGAAAGATGGATAGGTGGCAGGAAAAAATGAAAGAAGAAAGAGGGAGGAAGGAAGGAAGGAAGAAGTAAGGTAGGAAGGAAAAAAGATGGATGGATAGATGGATGACAGGAAGGAAGGAAAAAAGAAAGGGGAGGAAAGAACGAGAGAGGGAGAGAGGAGAGAAGGAAGGAAGAAAGGGAGGGAGGAAGGGAAGAAAGAGGAAGAAACAAAGATGAATAGATGGATGGATGGAAGAAAGGAAAAAAGAAAGAGGAAGGAAGGAATGAAGGAAGGAAGGAAGGAAAGAAGGAAAGAAGGGAGAGAGGAAGGAAGCAAAGAAGGAGGGAATATGGATATATGCATGAATGCATGGCAAGAAGGAAGGAAAAAGGGTGAGAGGGAGGGAAAGAGGGAGGAAGGGAGAGAGGGAGGAAGGAAGGAAGGAAGGAAGGAAGGAAGGAAGGAAGGAAGGAAGGAAGGAAGGAAGGAAAGAGGGAAGAAAAAAAGGAGGGAAGGAAGGAAGATGAATATATGGATGTATGGGTGGCAGGAAGGAAGGGGGAGGGAGGGAAGGAGGAGCAAAGATAAATAGATGGATAGAATGCAAGAACAAAAGAAAGAGGAAGGAAGGAAAGAAGGGAAGGAGGGAGGGAGGAAGGAAGGAAGGAAGGAAGGAAGGCAGGCAGAAAGATGGGTCAATGAAAAAATATGTATTATGAAACTGTAAATACTATGCACCTGTGTTAGCAAAAAATATCATTTGTTTGTGAACCAAGGTGAGGAATTGGGAGGATGACACTTAGTCCAACCATCTGGGAAGCCTCTCAGTAGAGATGAAACATGGCCCTCCCCCTGCCCTTCAGGCCAATGCACATACCACATCTTCACATTTGTTCTGATCTGAGACCATCAGGTGGACTTCTGTTGGGGGAAAGACAAAGCAACAATAAAACCAAAAGAAAACTTGTCAGTGAACTAATCAAAAGCCTTAATCAATTCTCCCTGTTTCCTTCTCTGCCCCCAGAGAGGAGGGAAGGCTCACATTCACAATGAGCTCATTTTCCTGAGTGGGTTCTAATAAAGGACAGAACATTAGGTTCTTCTCTTTAAGGGAACATAACGCTCCTTTTAGAATTCATTGGGATATTTTGGAACACAAATAACAACAGTGGAAAGCACTCGTGTGGTGATAATTTAATGTAATTCCGATGTCAGTGACACGCCACAGTGGCCTAGTCAGCTTCCCTGGGGGCAGTTTCTTGTGTTTTGCCTGGTAGAGTGGGTGCGCGGACATTCATATGCCAGCCCTGCAGCCCCGGGCACATTTCCTTTTTTCTCATCTCCATTCTCAGAATGATTTTTTTATTATTATTATAATCCAAAGGACTCCTAGGGAGACAAAAGAAGTTGGAGATTTTTCTAAACTAATCAGAAGAGAGCCCACAAGCTAAAACTAGCCCACATGCATTTTCGGGTTTGGCCTGGAAATATTTTGTAACACTTTATAGGATTAGTTCCAACATTTAAAATAGAAGACTTTGCATGGCAATTCCAATGTCAGGCATCCCTAGAAAAATCGGAAGAGTTGACAACCTGGGACTCACCCTCCCGCACTCCAACAGTTGACTGGGGTAGAGTAGCAGTAGCCTGCTCCTTAATTTGGCCCACTGCATTCTCTTATATACTGTGGACCCACCAGCTCCACTTCACTCATCTGCATTTTTTGCCAGCCTTTGTGGGCACCTGACCTTGCCAATCTTGGCCCTAAGCTTTGGAAGCCTCAAGCCCTGATCTTCTCCACAGACTTGCCTAGGTCTGTTTCCTGAAGAAGAGAGCTTTGGGAGCCAACCAAGTCTGTACTGTTGTGATGGAAATTTCCACCCAATAAACGGAAGAACTAGTTCAAGATTTCCCTTTTTTCTTTCAAAAGGTTTTGCTATAGTACACTTTCAGTCCTGCCATTTAGTGGACGCAGTTTGTTGGAATGACATTGGGCTGTTAATGGTGTTGGCCAAACTCTTTGCCATTTCACTGAAGATCAGTGTCATCCAGAAGCAAGGCTATGGGGAGGAAGCAAACTAACTACCCACCTTCAGGTCCTAGGCCCAGAACATAAAGTCTAAAGGAAGAGAGACCCAGCTCTGCCCACCTGCCCACACTGCTACTCCATTTTATATGCAACTGGAGCTGCAACAATAATTCTGTAGAGCATTAGGCTCAAAAGATACCTTACAAATAATTCAGTCCAGTGTTTTTTTCCATCGGTAGCCAATAGAAATCAAGAAAGTGAAGGTCAGGCCAGATGGCTTTAGAGCCTCCCATCCCATTCAAGCATCATCAGACATTTATTAAGAGCCTATTTTGTAGCCAAGTGTGGTGACTCACACCTGTAATCCCAGCTACTCAGCAGGCTGAGGTGAGAGGATCACTTGAGGCCAGGAGTTTGAGACCAGCCTGGGCAACATAACGAGACCTCATCTCTAAAAAAAAATTAAATTAGGCCGGGCGCGGTGGCTCAAGCCTGTAATCCCAGCACTTTGGGAGGCCGAGGTGGGCGGATCACAAGGTCAGGAGATCGAGACCATCCTGGCTAACACGGTGAAACCCCGTCTCTACTAAAAGTACAAAAAACTAGCCGGGCGAGGTGGCGGGCGCCTGTAGTCCCAGCTACTCGGGAGGCTGAGGCAGGAGAATGGCGTGAACCCGGGAGGCGGAGCTTGCAGTGAGCTGAGATCCGGCCACTGCACTCCAGCTTGGGCGACAGAGCGAGCCCCACTCTCAAAAAAAAAAAAAAAAAAATTAAATTAAATAAAAATTAAAATTAAAAAAAGAAAGAGACTGTTTGTGACAAGCAGAATGGTAAGCAAAGGTAGACAAAATTCATGCCGACCCAAAATAAATCAAATATAAATGAGGAGAGGGATATGGGGCCATGCATTTTCATAACAGGGATTTCAGTCTAGACCTGATGGCTGGGAAAGATTTCCCAGTGAAATAATAAAATGTGAAGGACAAGTGGAAGCTTAATTAGGTGAAGGGGAGCAAGGACAGACTATTCCAAAGAGTATGGCAGATTTCAGAGGCCTGGGATGAGAGGGAACACCCAGAGTTTAAGGAATTAGAAGCAGGTCAGTGGGCGGAGATGAGACAGGGAAATGGGGAAATTTCAGACCACACATAGCCTTTCAGATCATGGCACGGGGCCTGGTCTTTATCATAAATAGAATGTAAAGGTTTTACAGTCCCATGGAGTTTCAGCCAGGAAACTCCATTTTTATCTTCTTTCTATGTTGAGATTCATGATATGTTCTCCTTGGAATAAAAGATTCTACAGCTAAAACAAGTTGGAAAACCCATTGCTCTAAGCAATACTTCAAGCCAAAGGGCTTTTTTTTTTTTTTCCTGAGGCAAGATCTCACTCTTTCACCCAGGATAGAGTGCAGTGGCACCATCATGGCTCACTGCTGCCTCAACTTCCCAGGCTTAGGTGATTCTCCCACCTCAGCCTCCTGAGAAGCTGGGACCACAGGCATGTGCCACCATGCCCACCCATGTTTGTATTTTTTGTAGACATGGGGTTTCACCATGTTGCCCAGGCTGGTCTCAAACTCCTGGGCTCCAAGGATTCACCCACCTCAGCCTCCCAATGTGCTGGGATTACAGGTGTGAGCCACCACGCCTGGCCAAGATAAAGGCCTTGAAAGTAGACCCTGCCCCTTGAGAAAGAAGGATGGCACTGTAGGGAGAAAGAGTGAGAAGCTGGAGATGAGAGGAAAGGCCAAATGTGGTCCCTGGAGACTAAGATTGAAAATGGTGGTCATGCATCAGAGTGGGATTAGAGTGAGAGGATGGACCTCAGCCTTGGGGTCAGAACTCCCATGCTTGGGACAGGAATTGGCAAAAATAAAGTAGAATTAACAAGGCATAGGCTGAAGATCCAGATGAAGACAGAAGCCCTGTTAGCAGAACAAAAGCCCAATGCTAGATATGTGAGCATCCAGGAGGGCTGAGTCATAAATCCTGGAGGATGGGTGGGCTTAGGCTCCCTCCATTCCTCCCACTAATAATGGTCAGTATGAATTGTGTGGCTGGCTGAGACGAGGCTTAACTTAGCCATATAACCTTCTCCCTGACCCCCAGGTTTCTTTTAAAGCAAAATAGCTGCTTCATCATGGAAAAGGAGTCTTTGACTTAACAATGGACTATTACAATTCCAAATGAGAGTGTTAGAGACCTAATACAAGGAAGCAAGGAAGTGAATTCAGCTTCTGGCTCCAGACACCAACTGGGTGGTCCTGGACATGAACCTTTACCACGCTGGGCATTCGCTTTCCGATCTGCAGAGCGGGAACACTGATGTGTTCACTTTAGCTTGAACTTTGCCTTTACTATGGAAGCTGTCATAACACATGCAATCTTTATCTGTTTAGAGGATTGTAATCAACTCATGGCCATGGACATTGTCACCCCAAAATGCAGTTCGTTCACAGATGACACCCTCCAAGCCTATCCCTGCATACTAAGTTAACAACCCCTGGTTACTTTTGTTTATTTATTTTCTTTTTTTTTTTTTTTTTTTTAATTTTAATCTTTAGTTTGATTTAAACATTGCTTTTAGTATGATGCCGACACCAGCTGTGCAGAAAGGGCTCTGGAGAGATGTTCATAGCAGCACACACCTGCGGCTCTTCTTCGGTTCTGGAGGCTCCAGGGCAGCCAATATTGCTTCGTCAAATACATTCTTTAGGCCTTTCTGTGTAAGTGCAGAACACTCCACATACTTGACAGCCTTCAGGTCACGGGCCAGCTTTTCAGCAGTCTCTGGAGTGATAGGCTTCTGTTTGTTCTTGGCAAGTTTCTCAATAGTAGAGGGGTCATCTCTGAGATCAATTTGAGTCCCAACAAGCAAGAAAGGAGTCTTTGGACAGTGGTGAGTTATCTCAGGCACCCACTTTTCTTTCACATTTTCAAATGAAGATGGAGAGACCACTGAAAACAGACTAGAAATACATCTGTTTGTGGATAACTCAGCGGTCGTAATCTGTCATAATCTTCTTGCCCTGCAGTATCAAAAGTCCAANCTGGAGGCTCCAGGGCAGCCAATATTGCTTCGTCAAATACATTCTTTAGGCCTTTCTGTGTAAGTGCAGAACACTCCACATACTTGACAGCCTTCAGGTCACGGGCCAGCTTTTCAGCAGTCTCTGGAGTGATAGGCTTCTGTTTGTTCTTGGCAAGTTTCTCAATAGTAGAGGGGTCATCTCTGAGATCAATTTGAGTCCCAACAAGCAAGAAAGGAGTCTTTGGACAGTGGTGAGTTATCTCAGGCACCCACTTTTCTTTCACATTTTCAAATGAAGATGGAGAGACCACTGAAAAACAGACTAGAAATACATCTGTTTGTGGATAACTCAGCGGTCGTAATCTGTCATAATCTTCTTGCCCTGCAGTATCAAAAAGTCCAAGAGTATATGGTTCTCCACCAATCATAACTGTGACTGCATAGTTGTCAAAAACAGTTGGTACATATTCCGATGGAAATTTGTTTGTTGTGTAGGATATCAGGAGACATGTTTTACCAACAGCACCATCGCCCACAACAACACACTTAATTGTCTGCATTGCTGAAATAGTTTTGTATCCACTTTAAATATTTCAAATCTGATGTTGACCTCAGCTTCTCCACCGGGGCCTATTTATTTTCTTAATTGATGAGAGAAATTAAACCTTCCCTTCTCTTCCTAACACCAAGCACACAGCTGGACTAGGCAAAGTTCTTTAATTAGAATGTGGATTTTGAGAGGCTGAGGCAGGAGGATGGCTTGAGACCAGGAATTTGAGACAAGCCTAGGCAAGACCCTGTCTTTACAGAAAATACAAAACTTAGCTGAGCGTAGTGCCGTGCACCTGTAGTCTCACCTACTTGGGAAGCTGATCCGTTAGGACTGCTTGAACTTAGGAAGTCTAGGCTGCAGTGATCATGCCACTGCTCTCCAGTTTGGACAATAAAATGAGACCCTGTCTCTTAAAAAAAGAAAAAGAAAGAAAGACCTTGGACAAGCATGGATTGGACCCACAGGACAAGCCCAACATAGTGCAAGGCACAGAGGCAGTACAGGGACTTCCCAATGATGGCCTCTGTCCACACATTGCTTAATAACCAGTGGCATTCATAGTAGTATTTCAAGAATTCAAAGAGGTCTGCCAACTGCAAGAGAAACTAATGACTTTGGGGTCAGTGAGCTTCTTGAGCATCTTGGGAAGGAAAAGCTATACTGTCTAGTGGTTAAGAAAAAAAGGCTTTGGGATAAATGTTGTTTTAAACCTAGCTGTGTGTCCCTGAGCAACTCACTTCACCTCTCTGAGCCTGGTTTCTTCATCTGAGAAATGGAAGCAGTGATAGTGCCTGCCTCACAGAGCTGTCCTGAGGATTAAAGAAGTAGATGCATGTGAAGTATTTCATGCAGGGCCCGGCACACGGAAAAGAACCAATAAACGTCAGCTATTCTTAGCTACTTGCATCCTAGACCTGTTTTCTCAGATAGAACATTTGCAGGAACATGGATTAAAGGTTATAGATTCCCTGATGGGGAAGAAGAGGGAGGAAAAACTTTAAAGTCCTGAAGGAGCCAGAACTATACAAAGCAGGAATATCATGTGGAGTATTATATATAAGAAATGCTGGTCGGATCTCCTGCGGAATTTCAGGAAGGAAGCAGCTTGCCCATAGAAAAGGTGTGAACAGACAGACAGCAACACCTTGTTTTTTTCAGAAGCTTCAACAAAAGGATTTTGGAGCCAGTTGGCCCAGATTTGGAGGGGAGGAAGAAAAGAGTGGGTTGCCTGTAGTCAGAAAGAGACTGAAAGAAGGGGGAAAAAGTAGAAAACACAGAATTATGATTTGGGGAATAGACAGAGTTTGCGGGGTTGTTTCTGGATGGGTGGTGGGCATGGCATTGATCAAACTTATAACACTGATGAATAGAAGCATATAAATGACTACTCTAAAGGAATACATTTAGAGTGCCTGCATAGGACAAAAAAAAATGCTCAATGTGATTTAGTACGTATTCATTGGGCAGGCACTGAATAAGTGTTTATTCAACTAAAGAAATAGAAAGTGATACATACTTTTTAAGGCAGGAGAACAGAATCGTTCAAGAAAAATGTTTCTCAGCTCTGAACTTTCATCACATGGATGGTACTTGGTTAGAAGCGAAGACCAAATTACGTGTATCAGTAACTTTGCAATTTACTTAAATTTATGGTTTTAATCATGATGTTAAATGAGAGCATTGTAGAGTTTATGTTTGGCCTAAGATGTACTTCTTTTTAAAAAAATTTTAGTTTCACTAGGTACATGTGCTTGTTTGTTACACAGGTTTTACATGCACAGTGATGGAAGTTAGACTCTAGTACACCCATCACCCAAATATTAAACATTTTACCCAATAGTTAATTTGTCAACCTTCACCCCACCTCCCACTCAGATATACTTCTGCATGTTCTTGGTGAGGTCCTGGTCTTCTTTTTCCTTGCTTGGAAAACTTGCTGGATAGATGACTCCCGCCATCTTGAAACGGCAAACCAAAATGGGGGAGGCAATTCCTTTTGTTTCCAAAAGAAAACTGATCCCTAATGGAGACTCAGGAAGGGATGAAAGAAAAAAAGGAAAGGCTCAATCCTTATCAATCCATAAGAACATTGGAGAGTCAAGCTGTGAGAGGTAAAGAGAAAAAAGGGAGCAAAAAGGAAAACCCATAAAGAAGTAAATGAATGATTGAAAAGAATTCCTCAGGCCTTCATTTCATAGACTGAAGGTTACGCCCCCAGCCTGAGGTGGGTTTGGATGGAGGGCTCAATCCCAGTGACTTGTCAGGGATCCTTTCAGATGTATTCACCTCTGGGAAGAAGGGCCATTCGCCTGGGGTGAGCAGGGGTCGGAGGAAACGTTTAGGGCATCTTGACTGATGAGCTGAGCCTTATCTACAGAGCAGTGTGAACAGCCTGATGTGATTAGCTCGCTTTGCAAGGCACTGAACCGTCCCAACTTCTCACTGACAGAAGCAGAGCAGAGGTCCCGGACGCTCCTTATCACATGATGGGAGCACTTGGTGAAGCCACAGAAATTGAATTTGAGTGATTCCCATCTTCCTCTCTCCTTGCCCCCAAACTAGAGCATTCTGACCATCCAGCAAGCTTACAGGAACAGCCCTTGTCAGAAGCAAAGCCCAGAGAGGAAGAAACAGAAAACCAGGGAGAGCTGAGGACCTTGCACAGTCCCAGGTGGTCAGTTGGTGGAGGAGCTGGAAATGATCTGGTTCTTTCTGCTCAATCAGTCTTTCCTGTCTCAGATCTTTTCCTGAGAAATCACTCAATCCCTAAGGGGACAGCTGACCTGTCCCCAAGTGGTGGGTGTTTAGTTTATTGTCCTAAGTAATGATCCAGCAGGGACTGAGTACAGTAGCTCACACCTGTAATCCCAGCACTTTGGGAGGCTGAGGCGGGCGGATCACGAGGTCAGGAGTTCGAGACCAGCCTGGCCAACATGGTAAAACACCGTCTCCACTAAAAGTACAATAATTAGCTGGTGCAGTGGTGTGCACCTGTAATCCCAGTTAATCAGGAGGCTGAAGCAGGAGAATCACTTGAACCTGGGAGGCGGAGGGTGCAGTGAGCCGAGATTGCGCCACTGCACTCCAGCCTTGGTGACAGAGTGAGACTCCATCTAAAAAAACAAAAAAGAAGAAGAAGAAAATGTCCAGCAGGTAAAAGCAGCATCCTTATGTGAATAAAACCAATTTGGCCATCATCATCATCAAAATGGCCACAATTTATCAGAAATCATGCCATTAATTTGTATTAAATCATACAACCATCCGCTAGGTCATTCTCATTATTATCCCCAGTTTGCATATGGAAAATCTTAGGCTTTGAGAGGAAAAGTCACTTGCTCATGGCCATATAACCAGGAGGAAAGTGGTAGGGTTTAGCCTGGACCCCTTGATATCTGTTGTCAGAGCTCTTAACCACTGGGCTCTCCTGCACCCCTGAGGGTTAAATGGGAATAACTGGGATTTGAACCCAGGACTCTTGACTCTTTTTTTTTTTTTTTTTTTTTTTTTGAGACGGAGTCTCGCTCTGTTGCCCAGGCTGGAGTGCAGTGGCCGGATCTCAGCTCACTGCAAGCTCCGCCTCCCGGGTTTCCGCCATTCTCCTGCCTCAGCCTCCCGAGTAGCTGGGACTACAGGCGCCCGCCACCTCGCCCGGCTAGTTTTTTGTATTTTTTAGTAGAGACGGGGTTTCACCGTGTTAGCCAGGATGGTCTCGATCTCCTGACCTCGTGATCCGCCCGTCTCAGCCTCCCAAAGTGCTGGGATTACAGGCTTGAGCCACCGCGCCCGGCGTGCTGTGCTCTTTTGACTAATGATGATAACAGTAACTCATTAATTATCATCTCATTTATTCCACACAATAGCTTTAAGTGCATGTGTGGCAACTTGTACTCCTTCAGAATTACACTGTTGGTAGGTAGCAGAGCTGGGATCCCAGAATGCCCCATTCTTCCCTTCCCACCACCATACTGTCATTTCAAAACCCAGCACTGACAATAACCCTCCAACCCTTAAAACCAAACCCAGGCTCTTCTCTGGAACTGATGAGACATGCACAATCAGGTCCTGGCTATCTTCTTCTGTATCAGTGACATCCTTCTTTTTTTCTTTCGGCCACACTGATCTTCTTGTGGCTCCTCCCACCACAGGGCTTCTGTACCTGCTGTTCCCTCTTCCTACACATTTCTGTAAACCTCTTCCTGACTTTTGACCTGATTACCTCCTACTTCTCTTTCAGACCTCAGTGTAAGTGTCACTTCTGAAGACTGCTCTCTCTCTTCCTCTGGGGTATCCATCTATTTGTGGTTCCACATTAATGTGATTGTTTAATTAGGTAATGTTAAGTCCCTGCCCATCCAATTTCAATTTGTGTGGCCATGAGCAAGTCCCCCACTCTGGGCCTCACTCTTCCAATCTGTAAAATGGATGACAAGGCCCCACGGTTCTTCCAAGATCAACTTATGTGGCCCCAAGTGGGCCTCGCAAATACAACATGGTCTTCTGTAGGACTCCTCTGCCTCAAGGGATTTCCCCTTAGGTCCTGCCATACGGCATTTTCTAAAATTCCCTTGCCACCTGCTGCGATGGAAGGTAAAGTGCCTGGATTTCTCTCATGAGAGGTGACTTGAGTTCTGAACGTAGAAGACACTTCTGGGGCTGGTGTCGACAAGGAATGAATACAGACATGGGCTCCCTGTGCAGACAGCTCCTGGAGACCCTTCTCTGTCCTGTCAATCTCATGAGTGCTGGAGAGCAGAGGTAAATTAGACACACTTCCTGCCTTTGTTTTTTTTTGTTTTGTTTTGTTTTGTTTTTGAGACGCAGTCTTGCTCTGTCGCCCACACTGGAGTGCAGTGGCCGGATCTCAGCTCACTGCAAGCTCCGCCTCCCGGGTTTACGCCATTCTCCTGCCTCAGCCTCCCGAGTACCTGGGACTACAGACGCCCGCCACCTCGCCCGGCTAGTTTTTTTTTTTTGTATTTTTTTTGTAGAGACAGGGTTTCACCGTGTTAGCCAGGATGGTCTCGATCTCCTGACCTCGTGATCAGCCCGTCTCAGCTTCCCAAAGTGCTGGGATTACAGGCTTGAGCCACCGCGCCCGGCACACTTCCTGCCTTTGTTGAACACACAGTTGAGTAGGAAAACAGATGCGGGAATATAAACAGCCATCAGGTAGAGAGAAAGAAAAACAATGTCTCCCATTTATTGAGGGCATGCTTTGTGTCAGGCCAGTGCTGAGCACTTTATAAATATCCATTCATTATTATCCCTTTGCAACCCTAACCAAAGCCCTCTGAACCGCTAGGTTTTTTGTTTTGCTTTGTTTGTTTGTTTTACTTGTAAGTTTTGGGATGCATATGCAGAACGTGCAGGTTTGTTACATAGGTATAATACATGTGCCATGGTGGTTTGCTGCACCTATCAACCCGTCATCTGGGTTTTAAGCCCCACATGCATTAGGTACTTGTCCTAATGCTCTCCCTCCCCTTGCTCCCCACCTCCCAACAGGTCCTGGTGTGTAATATTCCCCTCCCTGTGTCCATGTATTCTCAATTGAACTGTTAGTTATATATATATATATATTACTGAGACTTAAAGAAGTGAAGTAGGCTGGGCGTGCTGGCTCATGCCTATAATCTTAGCATTTTGGGAGGCTGAGGCGGGTGGATCACTGGAGGTCAGGAGTTCAAGACCAGCCCGGCCAACATGGTGAAACCCTGTCTCTACTAAAAATAACAAAAATTAGCCGGGTGTAGTGGTGTATGCCTGTAATCCCAGCACTTTGGGAGGCCAAGGCAGGTGGATCAGCCTGGCCAACACTGTGAAACTCTGTCTCTACTAAAAATACAAAAATTAGCCAGGTATGGTGGTGCATGCCTGTAATCCCAGTTACTTGGGAGGCTGAGGCAGGAGAATCTCTTGAACCCAGGAGGTGGAGGTTGCAGTGAGCTGAGATTGTGCCACTGCACTCCAGCCTAGGCAACAGAATGAGACTCCATAAAAAAAAAAAAAAAAAAAAGAAAGAAAGAAAGAAGGAAAGAAAAAAAAAAAGAGGTAAAGTAAGCACCCGGTCCCCCTGAAGAGTCATGGGCTTTTCCTTTCTATTTCTTTGCCTTAAATCATTCCCCAGCCATAGCCAGAAAGTCCTGGATTTGAGTGCTGGTTATGCCCCTAATTGGCACATCACTTCTTTAAGCCTGAACTCCCTCCACTAGCAAAGTAGAAATAGCATCACCTTACTCACAGGGTGGTTGTAATGTTTAAATAAAACAAATCTTGTAAATATTCCCAGTTCTTCATAGAAGATGTTCGAGAAATACAAGTTTTTTTTTTCGCTCCTGGCAAATATCAGTAGGAAAGCAGGTAGGAAGAAAACAACCCCACAATGAAAAAATGAACAAGATTGGCTAAGTCTGAGCCCTCTTGCCTTTTTTTTTTTTTTTTTTCCACAAAATCTGGTTTATATATAGACAGTTTGAAAGAATTAAGAAATTAGAAAGTTTCACTGAGCAAATCATAGTACTTGCTTCTTTATTTTCCATACAGACTTTTGTCTCAGACTTCGAGAACCTATCTGATGTGAATCCATCTCCTGAACCCAGGAAACTTACACACGCCAGTAAATTAACCACTTTCTAAGGGCATTTTTAAAAATCTGAGGCCATGAGAAAAAGAAATAATAATTCAAACAACTAAGAGGAGAAGTCCAAGGAGGATCATTAAAGTTCTGGCTATGTGAATAGGCCAGATGTAGCCTCAGCAATAAAGAGGATCATGCAATGCCTGGTGACAGTGACGAAAATAAAGAGCACAGTGTCACAGGGAGGGGAACAACACACACCAGGGCCTGTCGAGGGAGAGGGGGAGGGAGAGTATCAGGATAAATAGCTAATGCACGCGGGACTTGATACCTAGGTTATGGGTTGACAAGTGCAAGAAACCACTATGGGACACGTTTACCTATGTAACAAACCTGCACACCTGCACATGTATCCTGGAACTTAAAATAAAATAAAAATTAAAAAAAAAAGAACAGTGTCTGTCCAACAGCACACCAGGCAGGTGAAGAGGCTTCTGGGGTGAGGATGCCAGTGAGCTTTGATGGGTGAAATAAGCCTCACAGGAAGTGGAAAAAGACACAGACGTGGGAGTCTGGTAGCTCGTTAGAACCCTAGGTCCACCACCTACTCACTGTGAGACCCCAGGCAAGTGGCTCCACCTTTCTGGGCCACAGATGCTATATCTGCAAAATGGACATCATCATACATTGATTATTCAACAAATACTTACTTCTCTTCAGCCATGTACCAGGCAGGTACTATTCTGGGTCCTGGAGCTACATCAATGAACAAGACTGGCAAAACCATGCCAGTGAAGCTGACATTTGTATTGAATTGTAAATCAGCAACAGTAATGACAATGAATCTGCCGTTGACCCTCTCCCCCTCAATTCTCCCCACATTCCTCTGAGGCAGGCAGAGCAGCTGTTGTGTCCCCATTGTGCAGATGAGGAGACCGAGGCCTAGTCGTACACCTAGCATTGGGTTGCAGGGCTCCTGACTCTCCACTTAGTTGCCTGTCTGTCGGTTGCCTTGGGTGAAGCAGATCTCATTGCCAGGTGAGATGATGACAAGACAGGTGCTACACAGGCTTCTTCCCCTGGCTGGAACTCATCCCTATGATGTCACCATGTGTAAAGCCTATAGAACCTGTCACAGTCACTGTCATATGGTCCTGCAATCCTCTGCCTGTCCCTCCTCCATTAGATTGTGAGCTCATCCATGGCAGGGGCCACTGGGTATCCCCAGAGCTTAGCATGGGGTCTAGCACCCAGTAAGCACTCGGGTAGCACAAGATGAATAAAAGAATGGATTAATTGGGAGAAGGAGAAAGGAAGGAAGGGGGAATGTGCTTACATCACACAATGAATACTGGATGGATGGATGGATGGATGGATGGATGGATGGATGGATGGATATATGATGAGTGGTTGATTGGATGGAAGGAAGAAAGGAAGGAAGGTGGGAGGGAAGGAAGGAAAGGTGTATGGATAAAAACGGAAAGAAAAGAAAAACGAGAGGGAGAGGAAGAGGAAAGGAGTAGGGATGGAGAGAGGGATAAACAGGCAAATTTCATTTGGAAGAGTCAATGAATGTTGAACAAATAAAGTATTAAATACAAATCAGATTCCTTCTTCTGCCTGGTTAGCTTACCCGCTGCCCTTCTTCACCTGATCCTCCCTTCATCCTTCAAGGTGCAGTTAAATCTTACCCCTGTGGTCTGTTCCAGCCAACAGAGACTGGTCTTTTTTCAAGCCTTGTAGTGTTCCTCCAATCTAATTTCCAATTAACATCTTGATTGCACACTCTCACCTTCCCTAATTGAAACCACTCATAGCACTTGTTAGCATTGGGTGGTGGTTACCATCACAGGCCTGTAGGAGGAAAACTAGCTGGCAGAACTTTGGCTCTGTCACTTTGCTAGAAATTGACTGAGAAAGTCATTCCAACTCCCAGAGCCTCCATTGTTCCAAGTGTGAAATAGACACATTGCTTCACAGAGGTATTAGGAAGACTTACACCCTGACAAAGTATGCAAGGAGCTTCATGTGAAGCCCAGCACATAGCAAGCACTCGCTCATGTCAATGGCTATCATTACTATTGTTATCTAACCTGTGACTGTCTCATCTACTCAACAATATTTAAGGTTCTAAGAGAAAAGCACCACCTCTCGTACCTGATGTGTATGTGCCTGAACTCATGCGCGCATGTGCGCCACACACACACACACACACACACACACACACTCCCTAGCACAGGACTGGATAACCAGAATGCTTATTGGTTGATTTCTCCTTGGACCCAAGTCAAAAAAGTTTCATTTCTAAAGATTTATGGTAGGTGAGAATCAGTTCGCCAATGGTTTTATCCAAGCCAATCTTTTAGAAATGGCCTTATTGCAGGAAACCAGAGACAAATGAAAAAGCAATCTGTGTCCATGTTGTCAACAAGCTTGTGTGGACTTCTAATACTATTTCCCTGTTGAGGTATCAATAGGAGAGAAGACAGTTTCCCAGAGCATGGGCCCGGTGCTCCCTCCACATAATCGCTGGGGGTGGCAGTGGGTGGCTAGTTAAAAATGACGATTTCTGGGATACAGTCCAGACTTACTAAATCAGAAACTTTAGAGGTATAGCCTGTGAATCTGCATTTTAGTCCATTCCTTAGATGATTCTGGTGCTTGCTTAGGGAACTGCTGCCATGCCCTGCCTCTCAAGAACCTAGAGTGCAGCACTTGGAGCACCTTTGAGGGTTTCTAGTCCAACTTCCTCACTTTACAGATGGAGCAAGTGAGGCACAGAGAGGTTAAGTGGCTTATGCAAGGTCACACAGCAAGGCAGTGACAGGGCTAAGACACAGACTGAAGGCCTCACTGGCCAGCTGCCTTTACTCCATTGCATCACCCACCTCTTCCTCTGGAAGGAGTTATTGCTGGCTCTGCAAGGGAAAGAGGTGACCAGCATTATTGAGCCTTTCTTATGTTCTAGCCACTTGACACAGGGCCCTCTAGCAATCCTAAAGGCTAGATATTGCCATGCCTATCATTCTGGAGAAAAAAAAAGGCTGAGGATTGGAGAGAAAGCATCATGTTTGCTGAAGAGCAAAATCCTCTGTTGTATAAGACAAATCCCAATATCATAGGGAAAAACTGGGGGGAACCCCCATATTCATGTGAAATGGTTTGAAAATGGGTTTACATAAAAAATGTTCTCATTTATGTAAACAGGGTATATTACATACTAGAACCCAGTGGGAAATCTCTATCCCTTGACTTGTTGTTATAATTTTATCCATCACAGTGGTTCTTAACTGGGTGCCCACCAGGAGACATCTGACAACGTCTGGAGACATTTCTGGGGATCACACCTGGGCTGTTTCCTACTGGCATCTACTGTGTAGCGTCCAGAGAGGCTGGTTAACATACTATGATGCATGGGACAGTCTCCCATAAAAAAATAATGATCTGGCCCCAAATGTCCATAGCGCCTAGGTTGAGAATTCCTCATCTGTAAGACGTGAACTTTTTACTTTTGTTGTGACGTCTTTGCGGCCACCTCCACCGTAGGAGTTGCAGCAGCTCATTCCAGACATGGTAGTCACAGGATTCTTTCCTTAGCTGTTCCGTCTTCCACCCACAAAATGGGTATATATCACAGTGCTGTTAGACGATGTGAACAGAAAAAGAGAGAAAATAGATTATATGTGAACCAAGTCTCCTGTCGAAGATAATGCAACTACCAAGAAGTAAAATCAGACTTCAAGTCTAGGTAGGTCTCATTGCAGGGTTAATGATATTTCAAGTGCTGCTCTTGCCTCATAGATGAATCCTCCACATACTAAAATTTTGCAATATAAGCCACTACATTTCCTTGCATTGAACACAATCTATTTTTAATTATATTATAGAGTAAATTGGATTTCACAAGTTTAATTTCAAGCACAAATTGTGGCTCCTCAGTCTCCCCTTCAGTGGTAAGAGGTATTGCTTAGGAGCTAAGAATGCGGATTTATGATCAGTCTGAGTTTGAATCTTGGCCCTGCTGATTTTTAGCCATGGGACCCTGAAAAAAAAATCCTTCCGTTTCTCTGGAACTCAGTTTCCTCCTCCAAAATGTGGAGATAACAATAGAACCCACTGACAAGGATTATTGTGCATTTTAAATCAAATAATGCATATAAAACACTTAGTATGGTGCCTGGTATATGAAATGCCCTCAGCAAATATCAACAATAATCATTATTATCATCATGGTCATTGTCATCATAATTGTCATTATAATTAAGGCCCCTAGATAGGGAGAAGGTGGTAAATTGGAGAGTTTGGGGAATACTAGGCATTTGTAAAATAAAGCTGGTACAGTCTGGATCTGATAATTCATCACTTACTAAATTTGACCCATCATTTCTGCTTTTAATGAAAATATATTCAATACTGGAACTAATTACTATTAAATTGGCCTCATTATTAAGCATCAAGGGATCAGTGGTGGACTCAGTGGGTTATCGTCATTGAATAAAATGTCTCAAGGAGATAAAAAAGTTGAATTAATACACAATCCTGGAGCCAACTGAAAAATCCCTAATAACACTGGCTGTTGCTGACAATTAATTCTAGGAGTCTGTAAATCATGAAAGAGCTTTGGAGGCAGAAACCAAGTTAGAAGAAGAAACGAAGAATTCAACTCATGCTGGCTGTCTCAGAGGTTCTATAACCAAGGGGGAGTTAGGGAGATTTAAAGAAACCTATTACTCCAACGAGGGGTATGGGGCAGAAGGAAACCTGAACTAAGAGTCAGCCTGGCAGGCCCTGGCTCAGCTTCTGTTCTCTATTACTGGGTGCAGGGGCAAAGGGGGAGAGAAATATGAGCTATCAGAGAAGGAGACAGGCACAGATTATCTAGTGCCTTTGAGCCCATGGCAAGGAGTTTGGGCTTACTCTATGCATAATGGGAATTCTCTGTTGAGATTAGATCAGGGAGTGGCCTCACAGGATTGTGTAAAACTCACTCCGGCCACTAGACTTCAGAAAGACAAAGTGGGAAACTGGTAGGAAGTTATTGCAGTTGTCTGGATAAGAGTCTACAGAGGTTTGACATAGGATTAGGGTGGTGGCAGTGGTGATGGAGAAGAGCATACAGATACAGGATATGTTTTAGAAGTCAAGCTGGCAGGAAGTGCTAATAGACTGGCTGTGAAGGGTAAAGGAGAAGGTAGGCAATTAAGGATGCCTCCTAGATTAGAGCTTAAATAGTTAGGTAGATGTTGATAACCTGCATCAGTCAGCTATTGCCACGATAATGCTGCGTAACAAACTACCCCCAACTCAGGGATTTAGAACTGCAACCACATGACTCTGCAGCCATCTGCAGTTCAGCTGGGCTCAAATTAGAAAATGTGCTTTAGATGTGTCACCAGCTATTATTACAAAAAAGGCTCTACAATTAACATGTTTTACTTTGGGACGTAAAAGCAAACAAACAAATAAGATACTCTAAACAAATGAAAAAAATCGATGTTTGAAGAATCTGTGGTGGTCTGATCCTAAAGTGACTTGAAAAGATTTGTCACAGCCGTTCTACAACTCAGGGCATCAAGAGAGAGGAAGAACACTCCAATTTCTCCAAGGCTCAAGTAATTTCAGTTTTCTGATTAGCTTGGTGCAACTCGCAGGAACTTTGTCGGGCAGATAACTTGTCACACCAAACACAGGACGAGCTCATCACTGATCAGGAAGCCAACTCAGTCAGAGAGATTGGCTTGTCTCCCCCTGATCAATGCCATCCACATAATACTAAGAATCACAACCACTGCCAAGCCAGCTCTTGCTCCTCCATTACTAGTTTTGAGCAGCAGCATCACTCAGTCTGTCAGAAGCTATTAGACTTGGATTGACTGATTTTGAGAAGGAGGGTGGGGGGATTTTTTTTCAAGGACAAGCCGAAAAACACAGAAGGGAAAACACAGTGACCCTAGCCCAGCATCCATGGCAGAGGAATTAGATGACTCAAAGAAGAAAGACAAACAAGATGATGTTTTTAGCCATGTTAGGATAATGCATTGTGTTCCCCACTGAGAAAGACGGATTAGGGATGTGCTTGAGGAAAATTGTTGCCATCCCAAATGGCAATTTGCAATCTGGACAGGAAGTAAGTAAGTGGGACTCCACGAGAAACCTTAAGCAGCTGCATTTAGGAACAAGTTGGGCTGACTGACTATGGCTGTCTGGAAAGTGAAGGACTTTGCAAAGAAAGAATGACTTCTAGTTCCACCCAGCAGTAAATCTTCCCTTGGCATTCACTTCTAAACTCAAGACTCCCCCCATGCCCGAGACCTGGTCCTCTCTCTGCACTATTTGCTGGCTTAGTGAACGATGTCACCATATGTGTGGTTGAGCAACACAAAAACTTGAAAGTCATCCATTACTCCTTGCTCTCTCTCACTTCCCTTATCCATCCAGCTCCAAGTCCTGTTAATTTTGCCTCCTAAATATTTCTCAAAGTAGCTCGATTTTCTCCATCCCTGCTGCCACTGCCCTGGTCTATGCCACCATCAGCTCTCACCTGGCCAACTGCAACCATCCCTCACTGGGCCTTTGGCTTCCAGCTTGTCTTGCTTTCCATCCATCCTTCACATTGCTTGCCATAGAGATCTTTTCAAAACACACATCTGCCAACTCCACCTTCCTGTTATAAAAGTCTTCTGTGGCTCCCCGTTGCTTTCAGAAGAAAGACCACAATGATGAATGTGATCCATTGTTCCCAGCGTGATCTGGTTCCCTGCCCACCTCTCACCACTGCACAAGCTGTTCCATGGGCCTGCAACACACTTTCCTCCAACTTTCGCCAAGTTCACTTAGTGGCTTCTCAAATTCCAGCTCAAGCATCAGTTCTGGATAGCACCTCTCTGTGCACACAAGCACCCTTACATTTGAAATCAGAACCTTAAGTATATCAGAGAATCAAATTGTTTTCCTCCAGAGCCCTTATCTCAGCTAGTAAATGTATCTTTGTGGGTTTTTGTGTGTGCGTCTCTCTCTGTGTGTGTGTGTGTGTGTGTGTGTGTGTGTGTGTGTGTGTGATTATTGAGTTGAAATCAGTCTCCTGGTGAGCTCTATGGCAGAAACTATGGATAAGTTTACTCAACACCCAACCCCCTCCCATCCTCTCTAGCCTTTCTCTACAATGGCTGAATTCCCAGCCTTCCTTGCACCCAGGAATGGCCATGTGACACCATCTGGCCAAAGAGACGTAAGGAGAAGGTGCCAGCTGAGACCTGCAGGAGAGATTTTGAAGAGAGCAGACTCAACTTGGATGCCCTTTTTCCTTTTGCCCCTTCCCTTTGTTCCTCTCTGAAATAGAGAGACAAAGACCCCTTCTACCGTGAAGAATGAAACCACACAATAAAGATGAGGGAGCAGAAAGAGGAGTTGGGGTCCTTGTTGTCACTGTTGTTGGTGGTCTGGTCAGTTTTGGTCCATGGCCAGTCCATGACCTACTGGCAGCCACGGACCTCTTACTGCCAGTAGGTCAGGGTTTCCTGTTACTAGCAGCTCAGTTCAATTCTAACCGATACAAGCTCCATGAACATGTGCACTTGTCTATTTTTGTTCCCCACACATCCCCGGTGCAGTGTCTGGCACATAGTCTCTGCTCAGTGAACGTCTGCTGAATGAGTGACTGGAGAGAGCACTGTCTTTGGAGTCCTGTAGATTCAGGCCCAGAATCTTGCTCTGCAGCTGAAGGCTATGTGGCTGCTTAATTTCTCTGAGCCCCAATTTCGTCAAGTTTAAAAACTGGATGATAACATCCCAAGGGGTTATTCTGAGGATCTAATGAGCTGATAGGTAGAAAGTGTCAGATCTTGACTAGAAGCTCAGTTAATAGTATTTGTTGGGTTTTGTTTTATTTTTAGAGTTGAGGTCTCACTCTGTTGCCCAGGTTGGAGGGCAGTGGTGTGATCATAGCTCACTGTAGCCTTGAACTCCTGGATTCAAGCAATCTCCCCACCTCAGCTTTCCGAGTAGCTGGGGCTATAGGCATATGCCATCATGCCCAGCTAATTTTTAATTTTAATTTTTTTTTTGGAGAGTGGTTCTTTCTATGTTTCCCAGGCTGGTCTTGAACTCCTGGCTTGAAGTGATCCTCTCATCTTGGGCCTCTGAAAGCACTGGGATTAGAGGCAGAAGCCACCACACACAGCCTTTGTTCATAGTACGATTATGAGTGATTGGATCTGTCACCTCCAAATGTCACTTTGGGTGCTGACTGTGTACAAGACACTATGATAGGCACTTGGAGTGCCAGGGAAGTCTGTGGAGTGGCCTCTGCCCTCCAGGACTGGGCTGCTCACTTGGTGACAAAAGATTTGCACACATGCATGGAGAACTCACAATGCCCGTCTGTGAAAATGTGTCAATGGCCACAGAAGGGACAGGCCCTGTGGGAGTGGAGAAAAGGGCAAAATAATGTGCGTTGATAAAATCATCCCTGGGAACAGTGCAGGACAGGGAGCCTGCTTCCTCTGCATTCACTTACTAACAAACGCTTATCAATCACTTTCCATGAAGCAGCTAAGTGCTAGGATAACACAGGCACCCGCCAATAGAGGTGCAGAAATGATTAAATGAATATGCTTGCCTGCCTGAACAATGGATTAAATGAGCAAGTCCATGAACAAATGAACTTCTGAAGAAAAACAAACGAGCTAGAAAATGAAAGGAGGTATTCCCAGGAAATAACCATGCTCTAAAAAATGAGAGTCTGGGTCGATGAAGGACCAGGCTTCAGGCTTGTGGCCCTAATCAGAGTGGGGAAATGTGGTCGGGTGAGGTTAATGAAGGTGAGGGGCGGAGTTAGGATGGGAAGATACAGCTACAATACACGCCCTGCCCCCTGCCCTCTGCCCCAATGTCCTGTACGTGACACTATGCCATTTGTCACTCCACACGTTTTTATTGAAAACCATGTATACACCAGCATGGTGCTGGGCAACAGGTACCCAGTGGAGAAGAGGACAAAATCATTCAGCCCTCTGCACCTCCTCACCCTTCCCAACCTTCCCTCCTTCACGGTTCTGCTTCCTCCTCTCAGCTCGCCTTGAGGATAGCAGAGATGATGGTGGATCTAATCTAATACGAATGGTGGTTGACACTGACTGGGGGCTTGCTTAGAGCAAAGTGCTCTCCAAACATCTCCTTTAATGATCACAATTACACATGGGTTAGGGAACCATTGCAGTGAGGCAGTTGAGGCTCGGAGAGGAAAAGCAAATTCCATGAGGTCCCACAGCTATTCAATGACTGCACCAGAACAGGAACCCGAGTCTGGCCCCTTTGTTACTGTGCTCACCTGCTTGAATTTTTACTCTAAGCCAGTGAGGCTCAAAGTTTAAGGTGCATCAGAGGATGCTTTTGAGGGATTACCTATGACCACTATGTTGATTGTAGTGATGGTTTCATGGATGTGTGTATGTCGAATTGTATTAAATTGTACTTTTTTTTTTATTTTTGAGACAAAGTCTTGCCCTGCCATCAGGCTGGAGTACAGTGGCACGATCTTGGCTCGCTGCAACCTCTGCCCCCCAGGTTCAAGCGATTCTCCTGCCTCAGCCTCCCGAGTGGCTGGGATTATAGGCATGCGCCACCACACCTGGCTAATTTTTGTGTTTCTAGTAGAGTCAGGGTTGCCATGTTGGCCAGGTTTGTCTGGAACTCCTGATCTCAGGTGATCCACCCGCCTTGGTCTCCCCAAGTGCTGGGATTACAGGTGTGAGCCACCGCACCCGGCCTCCAGAGACATTTTAATCAATTATATTAACTTTTATTGAGTGCCTCCTATATGTCAGGCTCTGCCCCGGGCCTGAAACTGTACTCTTTAAATATGTAATTTATTATATGTCAATAATGTCTCCATTTTGCTGTTTTAAAACAAAGAAATCAAAATAATTAGTATGCATAACAATATCTCAGCCTGCATATTAGAAGACTCTCAAACCCTATCCATTGCCAATAGGGATTTTGATTTAGCAGCTCTGGGGTGAGGTCCAGCAATCTGTGACTTAAGACACATCCTCTGGAGGATTCTGACTCTGCTGCCCGAATTTGTGTATAGCCTGAGGTCCTTAACACAACTGCACCTCAGCATCCTTTAGGGAATGTTTACAAAACACCAAGGCATAGGACTCACTCCAGATCTGCTGAGACAGGGTCCCTGGGAATGGGACCTGGAAGCAGGTATTTTTTTAAAAAGTTCCCTAGATGATTCAAATGTGCAGCCAGGACTGGGAACCATCACTGAGCTGAGAAGCATTTCATGACCCCAGATTAGGGCTGTTCAAAGCCAGGTGCAGGTGTTAACAAATGCCCCCTGCTCTGCCAGGAAAGGCAAGTCAGGTCCTGCAGATATTCCAGAAGAAAGGGAAGGCCCAAATTCTCTTGCTAAAATAAGCCTTCTCTCTCTCAGCCCTGGAATTGTTCTTAATACATGTGGCATCATGTTCATCAATAATCTCCTGGGCACAGCATCTGAGAAGCCATGCACAGCGCCCGCAGCTGTGAAGACGTCTGCTGTGTAGGAGCTGAGGCTAAGCGGTGGTCCTGGCATCAGCATCCACAGGAACAGGCATCCCTCCAGCTCAGCTTACAGGCTGTAGAGCTAAGGGTGACTGAGACAAGCAAAATCTGCTGTTTCATGAAACCCAGAGGCAGAGCTAGCAGGGCCGTGCGAACCATCTCATCAAGCCCCTCATTTTACAGTTTGGGAAACTGAGGGAGAAAAAAGGTAACCACGTGAGGGTTACTCCTTAACCATCAAGGTAAAAAAAGATAGAAGAGTTTCTCCTTCATGCAGACTGCCCTGATTGCACTGTCTCCCTCGTGCTTTGGGACCCTGGTCAGGTCAGTATTTGCTCATCCAGCAAATACTTACCGAGCACTAACTCTGCACCAGGAACAGAGCTAAGTGCTGGGATAACAGCCATGAGCAAGACGGACAAGGTTCCTGCTTTTGTGGTCCTTATATTCTAATGGGATAAATCAGATAATAAACATTCAGCACACAGCTAGATAAACAGAAAATCCTGCTAGAATAAGGACTGAGGAAATCCTTCAGGGAAATGGACTGGAGACTGCCTGCAGTCACCACTGGCCAGAGGGGCCAGATGAGGCTTCAGTGAGGAGGGGATATTTAAGCAGAAGCCTGAATAAAGGGAGGGAGGGAGCCCCAGGAAGAACTGGGGAGAATGTTCTGGGAAGAGCTGGGGAGAACGCATTCCAAGCTGTGAAAGCAAAGATGCTAAGGAGGGGAAGATCTTGATATGTCTAGGGAACCAAAAGGAGGCCAGTGCAGCTGAAGTATAGTGAGCCATGGAGAGGCTGATTATTGATGAGGCCAGCACGGTGACCTAGAGACAAGTCACCCAAGGCATTCCAGGCCAGCATGGGAGTCTGTTTTGATGAAAGATGAGCAAGCCCCAAAACTGGGGCTTAGCCCAGAAGGGTTCTTGGCTTTGCCTAGGAAAGAATTCAAGGGCCAGCCAGTGGTGTTAAGCAGCAACTTTTATTGCAGTAGCAAGGCACAGCAGCAGCCGCAAGAGATACTGCTCCCTGTGGAGCCCAGCTACCCCATAACAGTGTGCCCAGAGCAGCAGCTCAGAGACTCTATGCACGCATATTTATACCCACTTTTAATTACATGCAAATTAAGGAGTGGTTTATGCAGAAATTTCTAGGATGAAGGTGGTAACTTCAGAGTTGTCTGGTCCTTGCCAGGGGCTGTAACTTCCGGGTGTTGCCATGACAATGGTAAACTGACATGGAACTCTGGTGAGCTTGTCTTATGGGGAGGTGCTTCCACCCTGGCCCTGGTTTAGCTAGTCCTCAATTTGGTTCAGTGTCTGATCTCTGCCTCCAGCGTCTAGTCCTGCCTCCTACCTCAGTTTGATTCTCAATATGCTGGGAAGCCTATGCAGAGTTTTCTGTTTGTAAGGGACGTCTCTATCTGTAGTGTAAGGAGACCAGCAGTCATTGTCCAGTGAGAGTTTGCAGTAGGGGATGTGGTTTCTACCGCACTGAGTAATGGCCCTAGAAGTAGACTTGTTGCCCACATTGGTTCTATTCTTCCTTTGGTGCTGCCTTCAAGCTAATAACTCTGTGTCAAGGCTCAAGAGACAGGTCATTCATCACCTGCCCTACCTTGGCATCTGGCTCCACAACTTGGCAGAGGCAGAAAGCATTCTGAGCTTCCTTGCCTGCCCCCACAATGCAGAAGCCCCCAGCCCTCTGTGGCTAAGCAAGTGACCACTAGTCAAAATCAATTCCAACCTAAGCTTGGCCCTTAGCTGTCACCTGAGTGGAGGCCAACTGCAAGTGCCATGGCTGTGGACCATGGTAAGCCAGTCTGTCATCCTGTGACATGAGGGACATGCACGTGGAGGGAAAGGCTACCTGCCCTGGGGTCTTCAAACAGCACTCCATGGGGCACTGCAACAGACCTGGGTTTGAATGCAAGCTCCACCACCTACTTGCTCCGTCACTCCGTCACTTAGCTTCTCTAAGGCTGTTTCCTCAGGTGTGAAATGGGGCTTATGGGGTAGGCGAGGAGAAAAATGTGAAGGCTTAACACAGTTCCTGGCACCTAGTGAGCACTCATTCAATAAGAATTCCCATTCTCCGCCGGGCATGGTAACTCACGCCTATAATCCCAGCACTTTGGGAGGCCGAGGCAGGCAGATCATGAGGTCAGGAGACCAAAACCATCCTAGCTAACACGGTGAAACCCCGTCTCTACTAAAAATACAAAAAATTAGCCGGGCATGGTGGTGGGCACCTGTAGTCCCAGCTACGCAGGAGGCTGAGGCAGGAGAATGGCGTGAACCCTGGAGGCGGAGCTTGCAGTGAGCCAAGATCGTGCCACTGCACTCCAGCCTGAGCGACAGAGCGAGACTCTGTCTAAAAAAAAAAGAAAAAAAGAATTCCCATTCGCTTTCTGAGCAACTATAGCACCAAGAAAAGTCCTTACCCAAAGGGAGCCTCAGTTTCCCCATCTATGAAAGGAAGTAGCAATATGAGCTGAACTCTGAGGACCCTCCTGCCCTGAAAGTCATTAAGTCTCTCTCTCTCTCTCTCTCTCACACACACACACACACACACACACACACACACACACACACACACACACGCTAAGAGCCAGAACTCTGGAAATGACAGACATGTATTCAAATGTCAACCTTACCTGCCCTGACTATGTGACTTTGTACATAATACACTTCAGTCAAGATGGACCACATATACAATGATGGTCTCATCACATTATAATACCATATTTTCACTGCACCTTTTTCATGGTTCGATACACAAATACTTACCATTGCATTACAATTGCCTACAATATTTGGTGCAGTCACATGCTGTACAGGTTTGCGGCCAGGAGCAATAGGCTACAGCATCCAGCCTAGGTGTGTAGTAGGCTGTCCCATCTAGGTTTGTGCAAGTGCACTCTATGATGGTCACACAACCACAAAACCACATAATTATACATTTCTCAGAACATATCCCTGTCATTAAGTGACACATGACTGTATTTAACCCCTCGAGCCCCAGTCTCGTTATCTGTAAAACAGGGATGACCACGGGGACGATGTCAGAAAGTGGTCTGGAGCTTCAGAAGGACCCTGCAGGTAAGCATTTTGCCCAGGGGTTTTAGAAACACTGTACAAATGTCAGCTATTAGACTCTGTCCTCCCCCGACACACACACCCGTGTGTACTCAGCAGCGCTCCACCATGGGTTAATCCAAGATTGACGCAGAGACACAAATTTTCCATTCAAAACCCGAAGACCATTTTTGTTCAGTAATAGATTTAAACAAGGTTTTCTCTCACAGCAATCGTCCCTAATCTCCAATTGTTCCCTTTTTGGAGATGCAGTGTCCTTTTGCATTGCTTAGAGAATACAAATTAGATATTGTCTGAAGCCTTCCCCTGTCTCCAGCGGAGCCGCTTCCTCAGGGACATTCACTTTCTCTCCTCATGCGACGCCTCTTCCTGGAGCTGCCTTCATCCTGCCATGTGTGGCGTGATCCTCCCTGGCACATCTTTGCAGGTGGAAGGTGGACGTGTGTCCGAGGTTGGGGGCTGAGGACCCTGGAGGAGCCTTCCCCAAGTCCTCACCCTCTACCTTCCCACACGGGGAAGAAATAATAAGAAAAGAGGAAGGCTATGCTGTAGTCGTAGAATCCCATGCCTCCTGGCACCACTGTGAGGAAGGGAAGCCTATTATGCTCATTTTACAGATGAGGAAGCTGAGGCTCGAAGTTGAGCATGTGGGCCAAGGTCCCACACCTTTGCTCCAGTCCCTGATTCTCCAAGCTGAGGGAGAACGTGCCAGATCAGAACTTCCATTCTCTCATTCCACATGTATTTTTTGAGCACGTACTACATGCAAACCTCTGGTCTGAACATGGAACACAGATGACAAACAAGTAAACCCACCAATAAGCAAGGTAATTGGACATTGCGACCCCTGCTATACAGACAGTGTCATAATGAGTGTTAGGGTATGGGGGAAGGGGTAAATGTGGTTCCCTAGAAAGGTAGTCCCCTGTAGAAGGTGACATTTGAGCTGGGGCCTGGGCAGTGAGGAGGAGCCAGTCGGGTGGAGACCTGGAATAAGACAGTTCCAGGCAAGGGCAAGCACCAGATGAAGGACCAGGCTCACTCAGCCTGGCTGGGCTTTGGGAAGAAAAAAGGAGTGCAGGAAGTGAGGCTGGGAAGCCAGGAGTAGTCAGTTCACATGGGGTTCTGATGCCAATGTAGGAGTTTGATTGTATTCTTAGTGCAACTGGAAGCCACAGCATGGGGGACGTGAATCAGCCACTTGACACTGTAGAGGACTTTCTGACCACCTTGTGGAAACTGGGGTGTCAGGATCCAAGAGAGGGGACAGAGGAGTCATTCTGAAGCATCATGTTAGCTCCTTGCCGCATCTTGGGAAGTTCCCAGGAAAGACAGATTGGCCCGAATTGGAACCCAGGTTTGTGTGATCCCAAAGCCCACGCTCTCTTGGCTCCAGCTAGGCTGGACCTTGGGGGAAGGAAATAATGGGGCCAGCAGAGAGAGGGAAACTTAAGCCAAAGAAATGTTCCATCTGAAAGCCAGTGCATTCCCTCCCTAGCAGCTGCGAGTAAAAAATAGAGTGGGTCGGAATTAGCAGACCTTTTTTTTTCCTTTCTAATTTATAGCTCGTTGGTTGACGTGCTCCTTGGGAGAACGTCTTGCTCTCTGGCTTGGCAGGAAAGTCAATGACAAAGTACTGACAGCCCAGAACAGCATTCCTCCTCTGTATGAGGTCATGAATAAGGCTGGGGGTTCATCTCTATGCCTGGGCATCTCAGCAGAAGGTGGGGAAATCCAACTGCTGGCTTGATAGCCACAATAGGCCTATTTCTGAAGTTCATTTTCCCAAACATTTACTAAACTATATACTATGCTCTAGGCACCAGAGAAATAAAGGCAAATGGAGCACAGTCCTGTCCTCAGTCTAGAAGGGAGACAGCAACATATACAAACAATTACAGGAAAGTGTGATGAAAACTGCAGTAGCAGAGAGAAATGACAGATTGGGTCTGGGTTAGGGTATCAGGGAAGGCTACCCGGAAGAGGTGATATTTAAGCTAAGTCTTGAAGGATGAGTAGGAGTTCAACAGGGTAGAGATACTCCCAATGGCTGATACTGGGAGGAATTCAATAAATGTTAGTGTCTTATTCTGTTCCCTAGTGCTTTCTCGGATGTTGCTTTTGTGTGTCTCATCATATTGCATGTTCACTGGGGACGGGAAATACGCCTTTGCCTTCTCTTCCATCCCCTACAGTAGTGAACACAGGACCTAGTCATAGAGTTGAGTCTCTCAAATTTGGCGCTATTGGCATTTGG
Organism: Rhinopithecus bieti; assembly: GCF_001698545.2. Taxonomy (NCBI): domain Eukaryota; kingdom Metazoa; phylum Chordata; class Mammalia; order Primates; family Cercopithecidae; genus Rhinopithecus; species Rhinopithecus bieti. Next base: position 1,915,400 of record NW_016803781.1, on the reverse strand, counting down.
GGTTGGATACTGCCTGGTTTGGGACAGGAGGGTGGAGAAGGGGAAGCCCATCCTGTGCATTGCATGGTGTTCAACAGCATCCCTGGCCTCTTCTCACTGGATGCCAGTAGCACCTTCTCCATGTCCCCAAGCAAACATGTCCCTCTGGGGACAAAATCACTCTTGGTTGAAACCACTGTCATAGAATATCTATGCATTTATTCATTTACTTAATTTTCATTAATGAATTCAACAAACACCTACTCAATATTTACCATGGGCCAGACACATTGCTAGACACTACGAACACAATAATGTATAAGATACAGCCACTGCTGCTGCCCTCAGAGTTGCCTGGCTGGAGGGGCAAAGAGACAAGACTATGATGGGGAAGCACCGAGGCTGTGGGAGCATGTAGGGTGAGGGCAGCTGAGAGATGGATGCATTCCAGGAAGGCTCCCTGGATGAGGTGATAAATAGACACTAGCCAGGTGAAAGAGAGGGAAGGCATTCTAGGCCAAGGAAGAAAGAGAAGGCATTCTAAGCCGAGAAAATGACAAGCAAAAGGCTTAGGGGCTTGAATTAACCTACCCTTTTGGGGAAGTATAGCAGCTCATACCTGGAACATGGATCTCCAAGGCCAGAGGGGTAGAAGGCCTCTCCAGTCATTAAGAAGAGTCTGCTTCATTCGGAGGGCCATGGGGAAGCCATCAGAGAATTCTAAGCAGAGAAAGAAGGAATGTGATCAGACCAAGTAAGAAAAACTCTGTCTTCAAAGTGGCAGAGAAGTTTCATGAAGTTGCATGACTCACTGGGCTTGCGGCCTTGGAAGGTGCTCGTAACATCAGAGGCACCTCCCAGCCTTGGCCTGGCCTCGGCCCTGCCCTCCAGGTTGGATCCCCTCCCCCTGTCTCGGGCAACCCAAAATCTGCATCTTAGGCTGCTGTCCCCACAAAAGTCTCCTTCCCGTCCACCAGTTTCCCAGCCATGACAGTCCCTCCAGATGGATGCAGGAAAGTGTTTTATCTACCCATGCCATTAAACCTGCCACTGAGCCCCAATTGCCTTTGGAATTTGAGGGCAGATGGGGATGCAACGTGAGGCTCAGCTCTGGAGATTTGGCATGGCCAACCCATTAGTTCCCCTGAAGCTGAACAGAGGGGGACCGACCCTCTAATTGCTTGAGAACTTGGGTGTTATTGAAACTCCCTCATGCCTGAATGATGTATGACTCTCACAGTGTGGCTTGGCCATTGCCAGTGGCTCTCCAAAACAGACCCTGTCTTATTTTTTATTCCATTTATTTATGCATTTGGTCGATCTCTCTGGGAAGGTAAATTTTTTAAATATTGGGTATGGAAATGGGAGATAGTCAAACTTTCCGAGCCTGTGGACTTGATTGATTGAGGTTGTGACACTTATTTCCAAAGCATCCTTCAAAAAGTTGGTTGTAGACTAAACCACCAGTTTCAAATCTGGGGTCCCCTGACTCTAAGAGTCCTTGAAAGGAGTGATGGGCAGGGGGAGGAGGGTGCTGAGAGAGAAACTAAGGGTTTTGAAAACTCTAATGGAGATTCTACTTAGCAAAACTAAGGCTGAATGTGCTAGCTAAACGAGTCAGGTTTTTCCAGCTTAAAATCAATCAGTAATAACTGCAGGATGACATCCTGACCCTGGCCTCTGAGCCTCAGCTTAGTGCGGCTACCATCAGCCTCTCCTCTGCCTTCTGGCCATGCAGAATCCCCCATACACAACAGTCCTCCAAACACACCAGCCTTATTCATATCCAGAACCTTCTACCAGAACCTGTCTCTGCTCTGCCTTTCATTCTCTGCCTCACTCTCAGTCTTCCCACTCCCAGAAGCTGCCACTGACCATCCACGCTGAGCTAGCTGCCAGGGGGTCTCTAGGCAGTGGGATGTTGAGTCACACAGGGCTAGGTTCAAATCCTGGCTTAGCTCCTCAACTCGAGGTGTGACTTCCCCACTTCCCCTCCCCAAGCCTCAGTTTCCCTGTGTGTCAAACAAGGATAATCAAGTTTCTACCTCATATGGTTGTCATGAGAACTATTACTGTGAAGGTTCTTAGCACTGACTCACCACTGAGTAAGCTCTAATTAATGTTAGCTGCTGCTTCATTCCTTCAATTACACGCCTATTTCCCACAGTGAGTAGGGACCAGGTCTTTTGTGTATTCTCAGGTTCCGGTGCAACATCTCCCAAGTAGGAAACTCCCAATAAAATGTTTGCATGAAGGAATCCAAAAATGTCAGAGTGGGAGCCAGAGCCACTTATGCAGTGGATAAACCTGGCAAGTTATTTCACCTCCCTGTGCCTCAGTTTCTTCATCTGTAAGATGAGTATCCTGATGGTACCTACCTGTAGGGTTGTTGGGAGGATGAAGTGAGTTCCTATATGCAAAGTGCTCGGAATAAAGTAAACACTACACCGGTGCTGCTCTTATTGTTTTACTAAAACCAATGAACTGAGTGATTTATTTGTTCACCTATACAGTGTGGAAGACAAAGCACATTTTGTTGTGTACAATGCATGGTGGGTGGGTGGATACTAATGATGAAATGGTTAGGGCTACTGAGGCAGCCTCATTTGCCACCCACCCCACCCCACCTGCTCCCAGGCCTCCAAGCCTATGAAGGTGGGGAATAATGATTTGGATATTTTTTTAATCAGCAGAGCACAAGCGTGCTATTTCATATGCTGGCTGTTTAAATGTACACCTAGCTACAGTTGACTGCCTTGGATGATTGGTTGAGAGGGCTGAGTTCCCGTTTGTCCCCAATCAATCTGGAAACTGAAAAGCAGCCAGAATATTCATTTTCCACCATCAGGCCTGCAGCCTGGGATTATTGTTGATAAAGGAGCTGCGGAACCCAAGTTCCCAGGGGGAGGTGGAAGGGTAAACGTCTTACTGATATCCCAGGGCAGTGAACAAATAGAGGTTGGGATTTGAGCAAATCATGTCCCCATTATTAATGAAAGGGGCAGGGCACCGGTCAGAGTAGGCAGAAGGGCAAAGGGGCTAAGAAGTAGCTCCGGGCCCCATGCAGTTGATGAAAAGGTTGTGTCCTAGAAGGGTTTAACCTGAAGGGCTCCGTAGGCATTCAGCCTGGTGTTTTGTACAGACCCACTGTGAGCTGCCACGGGGCAAAGCACTCAGGAGGGAAACACAGAAGGATGTGCAAGAACTAAAAATATGCATTCTATCTGGAAGAAGACAAAAGTTGAGGAACCGTGTTTATGAAGATGGCCTCATGACAAGATGGCATTCATTCAACCACTCCTTCATCCACTTCGAAACTCTTGATTAGCACCTACAATGAGCCAGGCAGTTCCGATCCCTTGCAGATGTCAAATAGGAGTAAAATGCAGGCACTGCTTCCCAGGAGGCAGCAGCATAAGTGGCCAGATAAAGAAAGTACATAAATAACAACAATAGCAGTAACAATAGTAGCAAAAATAGGAATACCTGCTGTTTATTGGGCACCAGCAATAAGCCAGGCTTCGCATAAGTTATTTCATTTAAATTTCTCCATTGCCTAATGAGATTATAGGTCCTATTTTCACCCAGAGTTTGCAGATGGAAAAGCTGGGGCATGGAAAGGGTTAGTCACTTGACTGAGGTTCATGCAGTTAGGAAGGAACCGTGATTCGAACCAGTTCCTTCCAACTCAAACCCCTGCTGGTGACCACTAGGCTGCTGTGCCTCTCAAAATAACTGGAACGCCATGTTGTAACTGCTGGGTTGAAGCTACAGAAAGTCCAGTGTGACTCTGAAAGTGTGACTGGGCCTTTACCTAGTGGCTCAACCCTGTAATCTCAACTCTTTGGGAGGCCAAAGCAAGAGGATCGCTTGAGACCAGGAGTTCAAGACCACCCTGAGCAATATAGCAAGACCCCATCTCTACAAAAAAATTTAAAAATTAGCTGGGCATGATGTCATGTGCTTGTAGTCCTAGCTACTTGGGAGGCTGAGGTGGGAGGATTGCATGAATCCAGGAATCCGATGATGCAGTGAGCCACAATCGGGCCACTGCTCTCCAGCCTGGGCGACAGAGTGAAACCCTGTCTCAAAAAAGGAGGGGAAGCATCTGGCCAGCTGGGGGGCAGGGTAGGATGGAGAGGGCTGTGGCTTTAGGTCCCCTATCCCCAGCACACACCTCAGCATTTGCTCATAGTAGGTGGTCAAGAGGCACTTGCCAGTTAGCCAGCAAGTTCTTTCGAAGCCTTCTCAAGCATCATCAGGCAGGTTCTGCACCCTCTTATTTAATGCTGCTCACAAAGCAGCATTTTATCCATTGAGACCATGAAAAGGGATTGTGGGATTCTTCATTTTGTATAGAAGGAACTGAAATTAGTGAGGAGAACCCCCACCTACATCCAAGCCTCCAGTACTCTGAAACCAAAGTTCTTTCTCTTGGCCTTGGAGCCCCTGGAAGGACTGATTCAAGACAAGACCCCAGACCCCTGACTCCAACCCCAAATCCTTCTAACTCCACCTGCTACCTGTTCCTCAGATCCCAGGGGCAACTTATCTCCCCCTGGTTTCTTATCAGCATGGAATTGCTCTGGTTTTCTGACTCGCAGAGCCACTGAGGTTGTAAAACATTCTCCTTTCACGTTCCATGCTGGCCAAATGCATCCTGAACCTGCTGGTGTGACCTTCTGCTGCTGCTTGCAGACCCAAGCACAAAGCCATTCATTTCATATTCATTCTCTCCCAACCCCAATCCCCTCTGCCATGCCCCCGCCACCACACACAGCCCCCCTCCACCTGCACCTTCACCTCACCCTTGGCTGAACTCAGAGAATTCAACTTCCCTCAACAAGGCTGGGGCTGGGACTTCTTGAGCTGCAAATATTGATTACATTGTGGTATTTGTTTTACTCTTTCTTTTATTATCCACTGGTGTTTCTTGGGAGCTACTTCCCTCCACCCCCTGTCCAATGCAAGGAAGGAACTTTTTGTGTATCCCCCCAACACACACACACACACACACACACACACACACACACACCATTGCATCTTGCCTTGGGCTGGGCACATAGAGGATGCACAAGAAATACATGTGGTAGACCCCCACACCTTTTCTCATGCTGTTCCCTCCATCTCATACACCCTCTCTCCTTCTCTTATGTTTGACATTTTTTCAAAGGCTCAAACCAAACAGCCCCTCCTCTTTGATGGAAGGAGAGTCCTATTTATCAGGTGCCTCCCACATTCAGGCACTCAAGTCCTGAAAAGAGGACTTGGGACTCAGGCCTAGGTGTGATGCTGAATCAGCCCCCTATTCCTTGTCAACTGTGTGAATGTGGGCAGTCATTCCTGAGCCTCTGTCAAACGGGCGTGATAATAGTACCTGCCTTATACTTGGCTGTTGGGAGGACTGAGTATGTAGTTAATGGCATCTGGTCCCATCCAGGCCTGACAGACAGTGGACATGTAATTGCTTGAGGCAATTTAATAATAATTAAATAATAATAAATTATATGCTATTATTATTGAGCTACTACTGTGTTGTGGGAACTAGACTCAGCCTTCCACATGCATCATTCATTCAGCATTAGTGGAGCACCTACTGTGTGCCAGGTACTGTTCTAGGCATTTCCGAGTCATCCATGGAAGAAAAAGGACATAAATCCTTGCCCTTGTGGAGCTTACCTTCTAATAAGGAGAGATAGAGCGTGAGAAACAAACAAACAAAAATACGTGAGTTACACAGAGTGTTGGAGGGTGTCAGGTGCTCTGGTAGAAACAAGGAGCATGTCAAGGAGAGAGCAGGCAACAGGGCATTCTGGAAAGGCCTAGGAAGATGGTGACATTTGACCTCCATGTCCACCAACCTCCAGCACAAAGCATTTGCCAGAGGCAGACAGAGGAGGGCAGTGTACAGTAGGTGTCCATGCACCCAAGTGAGGGAGAGAGACGTGTAGACACTCTAGAGAAGAGTCCAGGCAGGGGAACCCTGTTCATTCATCATTTCATCCTTATGAGATGTGTTGCCTGTTATCCCCATTCAAAAGATGGTGAAGCTCAGACTCAAGAGAGGTTAAAGTCACATGAGAGGGTCACAGAGCTAGCAAGGGACAGCCCTGTCAGGTTGCAAGTCCATGCTAAATATAAGACCTTGTCATGACCCAGGGCTTGGTGCCCCTTATAGTGAAGATCATAAGAGGAATGAATTGTCATCTTCCTCTGCTTGCTACCCCCCGCTGGTTTCAAGACCGCCCCTCAGCTCTGTCTCCAGGAATCTAGCACCAACTGTGTCTCATGTGGCCTTGTCTCATGCCCTCCAAGGGACCCAGCACTGGACAGAGGCAAAAGAAAGGGAAATGTCACCATCTCCTTCTGGGCTTGGCTCCTCCGTCTTGGAAAGCGAGTCTCAGAACATCTGTTAAACCAAGCCCCAGCATATTAAACAGCCACTGAAAATGTATTGTTGCCTCGTTCAATGCATAGCAATTACACGGCGTGTTTTGCTCATTAGCGGGAAATTGACACAGAGGCAATCCTGCGTTTTAAATTACCACTAATCTCACTGCACCTGTTTGGGAAGAAGGCAGGAGGAGAAAGGAAAAAAGTTGATAATAACCATTTCATTATATTTTAAAAACAAACACTTCTAAAATTCCCTTAAATATAGCTTTTGGGCTTTCAGACTCCCATCTTATCTTAAGAGGAGCCTCTTTGCCTCATGCCACAGGATGGAGTAACTCTCCATTAACGTCACAGGCTTAATGGCACATGAGTCGGGGCACCAGGGACACCAGGAGGACAAGCTAGGCTCCCTTAAGGTTTACTTAAAGTGAGATGCTGTGATTAACTGTGGTTAAGGGACTCGGTGCACATTGAGGAAAGCCACCATATCTCACAGGCTCATGGAAAACTGACTTATTCGGTGGGTGGGCAGGTGTTAGGGGAGGTGGATGCAGATGCCGCTATACGCGTCTCCAGAGCTGAAAGAGAGGGTGTCACTTGACCAAATCAAATAGCTCTCAGTGAAGCTGGCGTTCAGACTTGCTGCCCACGCAGGTTGGTGAAATCATGGAGCCCCAATTCCCCATTTCTGTCTCAGTGCACGGGGTTGTATGCCATGCCCAGCACAGAGGCTGACTTCACACAGTAGGCACTCAATAAATGCTTCCTAACACTACCTCGGGGTTGCTTCCTGAGACGCTCCTTCACTGATATCCTCCAGGGGCCATGGGGCCAGTCTCATTCTGTATGAGGCAAACTGCCCTGGGCTCAAGCCCCTCCCCGGCTGGGTGATCTTGGACAAAACTCTCTACCTCTCTGAGTCTCGGCTTCGTTATTTGGAAAATCGGGATAATGATAGTAAGTCCAGCTGAAGCTCGTGGATTGCCGGCTTGTTAGTGAGGGTCATGTGTGATGATAGGGCTGAAAGTGCTTGAGAAACTGGAAAAGTGGTTTAAGAACCACAACTATTGATACCTGTGGAACTGGAGAGAGAAAAGAGAAAAATAAAAACAATATAAGAAAGAACAATGATTACTATTCTGGACTTCTTCGGTGGGTGGGCAGGTGTTGGGGTGGGGGTGGATGCAGATGCGTCTATATATGGTTTCTCCTTGGAAGAGGAGATGCTGGGGCCTCAGATTAACCTGAAACTTACCTGAACTTAACACAGCACTGGGCACATAGTTGTTCTTGATGAAGATTTGAAAAATGAATTCTTTTATTTATCTAAAAAAATGTTGATAGAGTGTCTTCTCTTGCCAGGCAGTGGTCCAGATGGCAGGGATTCAGCAGGAAACACGATCCCGGTCCTCCTGGAGTTGGTTAGTGCCCTAGGGCCATCATGACAAAGTGTCACAAACCAAGCAGCTTAAAACGATGGATATGTATTTTCTCACTCTTCTAGAGGCCAGGAGTCTGAAACCAAGGTGTCAACAAGGTTGATTCCTTCTGGAGGTTCTGAGGGTGAACCTGCTCCCTGTCTTTGTTTCTGGTGTTTGCCTTGCAATCCTTGGTATTCTCTGCTTATAGATGCATCACTCTGCCTCTGTCTCACATGACCTTCTCTTTGTCTCTGTGGCCAAATTTCCCTCCTCTTATAGGGATGCCAGTCATTGGATCAGGGCCCACTGTAATTCTGAATGATCTCATCTTAACTTGATTATATCTGCAATGACTCAGTTTCCAAAAAGGTCACATTCACAGGTACAGGGGGGTAGGATTTGAACATATGTCTTTGAGGGAGACAATTTGACCCACCGCAAGAATATCAAGGATGAACAAATATCCTTTGAATTTATCAGAGGTTGCCATGGAGAAAGTGAAGCAGGGGTAAGGAGGATTTCAGATAATGGATAAGCAGGAAAAGCCTCTGTGAGAAGACTTCATTGGGCAGAGAGAGCTGAGTGAATAGGACATGAGCCATGCAAATAACTGGTGCACAGCATTCTGACAGAGCATGTGCAAAGGCCTTGAGGCAGGACCACGCTGGGGATGTTCAGGAAACAGCAACAAGTCCAGGGTGCTGGATCAGAGTAAGTGGGGGAAGGGTGGAGATGGAGGAGAACAATCATTTTAGAGACTGAGGGTGTCTTAAAGAGACGGGATGCCACTGGAGGGTTTTCAGCCATGGAGCGACCTTGTTGTGGTCGCTCACAACACTAGCTGATACCTCTAGCTGATGCGTGGAGAATAGATTATAAAGAGGCCAAGGATGACAGTAGGGCAACTAAAAGAAGAGGAGGAGGAGAGAGCCCTAAGTTCATCAAAGCACTTGGTCTGGTAATTTGATTTAATCCATTAAGCCCCTGGAGAAGAAAAATGAGGAGGGAGGCCTGGTGTGGTGGCTCATGCCGGTAATGCCAGCACTTTGAGAGGCTGAGCTGGATGGATCACTTGAGCTCAGGAGTTTGAGACCAGCCTGGGCAACGTTGTGAAACCCTGTGTCTACCAAAAATACAAAAATTAGCCGGGCATGGTGGCACACACCTATAGTCCCAGCTACTTAGGAGGCTGAAGCAGGAGGATCGCTTGAAGCTGGGAGGTTGAGGCTGCAGTGAGCTTAGATCATATCACTGCACTCAAGCCTGGGTGACAAGGTGAGAACTTATCTCAAAAGAAAAAAAAGAAAAAGAAAGAAAGAGAGAAAGAGAGAGAGAAAGAGAGAAAGAGAGAAAGAGAGAAAGAAAGAAAGAAAGAAAGAAAGAAAGAAAGAAAGAAAGAAAGAGAAAGGAAGAAAGGAAGAAAGAAAGAAGAAAGGAAAAGAAAAGAAAAGAAAAATGAGCAGGGTGACCCATCACCCAAGTTGCATGTGCATTGAAGAAGCTGTGAACATTGCATTAAAATGAGATCAGTTGAGAAGCCCTAAAATCATGGAAAATCACCATGCCCTTTGATATGAATGACTTAAAAACTTACTTGCTTCCATTTGTTTCTTGAGCACCATTTGGCGTTAAGTCCTAGCCACTGGGGAGAGAGAGGGCACAGGAATGAGGAATACAGAGTTTCTACATTCAAAGGGCCTCCCAAGGAGAGAGAAAGGTGCTCTGTGGACACACAGCTCAGCCACAGGGAGCTCTAGAACAGACAGATATTTGTTTTAAATAGTGTATCTAGGAAGTCTCACTGGAGGAAGTGGCATCTGCATTGAGCTTTCTAAGGACAGGTAGAATTTGGCAGGAGTTGAGGTGTGCACCTACCTGGTCTTGGAAGAGGCATCTTGAGGAAGGATGTCAAACTCCAATTTGTCTCACAGGGAACTGAAGCAAAGGCTACGTTGAGGGTAGGAAAGATTGGCATTTTTTATTCCTCCCTTCTTTTCTGTTTTTTCCCCCTTCCCAAGTGCCTACTATGCACCAGGAGCTATACTAGGCACCAGTGAAGCAACAATGAACAAGGCTGTTGGGATCCCTCTGGGAACCCACAGACTGATGGGATTTCAGTGTAGCTGAGTTGGAGAAGAGAGGCAGAGAGGGAGACTTAAATAGCAGAACAAGGGATTTGTGTTTGCTCCTTCAGCAATGGGTAGCCACGGAGGGTTTTGAGCAGGGAAATGACATGATCTGAACTGGACAAGTAATCATTATTTGGGCAGCATGCAAGGATGGGTTTGAAGGGGACCAGAGGCAAGGAAGCCAGCTCGCATCAAAAGATAACCCTTAAGGGCACCTGCCTTTGTTGGGGCGCTCTGGTTTCCCCTGCCCCTTTGTGGTTGGGAGGTGGGGGATGGAGTATCACGGGAGAGAGAAGAGGCTGTCTGAGAAGGGATGAAGGGTTTCCATGGCAACCTTTTGCTTGCCTGTAGCCAAGGTAGCTATGCAAATTCCCCAGGCACCATTCCTGTGGACCCTGAAGCCAGCATCCCCAGCTGCTGAGAGCCTGACTTTAGAAAAACTGGGATGCAGTAAAATTGCACAAGAGAGACCAGAGACAAAGATGTTTGGCTGGAACAGGGGTGCAGGCTCCCAAGGCAGCCTTTGAACTCCCTTGAACCTGTTCTGCAGGCTCCTTCTCCCTCCTCCAGGGAGGGACTCTCCCAGGCCCACCCTTCCCCATTTGGCATGCGTTTTACACCATGAGGACTTGGGCCATCTGGAAAATGGGCTGACCTGATGGTGGTGCCTCCTTTTAGTTTTTGTGATGACTTGCAATATTGTTTGCCAAGCTTCCTACACAATGCCAGGGTCAGGGTAAGCAGGTCAAAATGCTCGCAGTTATTGTTATTTGGCATTGCGATTAAAGAATGCTGGCTCTTAGAACACCAGGTCCTCCTCTGAGACTGGCCACTGATTGGTGTGTGACTTTGAGAGAGTCACTTCCCTTCTCTTTAATCTTCTTGTCCTTATGTGTCAGATGGGAATGCTGGCTCTACAGTCTCCTTATTTTCATTTTATTGTTGTTGTTGCTGCTACTGCTATTGTCACCATTATTATTAGCATTGCTGTTTTATCATTGCTATTATTATAACACCTAGGCCGCTGCTACCTGCTACAAAGCGCAAAGATGATGACCGCTGTAAATACTCCACGTAGTTAGAATGTGAAACTATACGCCAAAGCAGACAATGCAAAATGTGTTTTAAGAAATTGTTACATGAAGAGTTCATAAAAACGAAATGGTGTGTTCTACACATACCAAGACAGGATTGCTTGTGGGAGTTGAAACTTATTAGGTGAGGTAGTCCTTAGCCATTCACTTGTCCTAGTCCGAATAATTGACCAAATCGCCTCTCCCTGAGTTCTCTCACTGGGTGTGGGTTCCATGTTCATTTCCATTCTAGGTGATCCTAAATTCAACTGAGACTCCTGAGTTCAGGCCCTTGTAAGACACAGCCTCTCCTGTTGTAGAGAGACACCTTCCAGGCCGAGAACAGTGACTCACACCTGTAATCCCAGCACTTTGGGAGGCCAAGGTGGGCAGATCACGAGGTCAGGAGATTGAGACCATTCTGGCTAACAGGGCGAAACCCCGTCTCTACTAAAAATACAAAAAAATTAGTCAGGTGTGGTGGCGGGCGCCTATAGTCCCAGCTACTAGGGAGGCTGAGGTGGGAGAATGGCATGAACCCGGGAGGCGGAGGTTGCAGTGAGCCGAGACTGCACCACTGCACTCCAGCTTGGGCAACCGAGCAAGACTCCGTCTCAAAAGGAAAAAAAAAAAAAAAAAAAAAAAAAAGAAGAAGGAAAGACACCTTCCGTTACCTACTACAGATTTAGTCCACATTGCATTACTAACCCTAACCCTAACCCAATCTGAGTATTTGGAAATGTGATGGACCCTCACATTTGTTGAAAGGAAGAAAAGAAAGAAAGAAATAGGAAGAGAATGGGGCATACTGCTTTCTAATCCCAAGACCCTCTCGTAATTTATCTAGAGAAGAAGGTAGAAGCACACCCTCTCATATTTGTCTCAGTGGAAAAGTCATTTTTTCTCCTCTAACTCCAGACTGTCTTCCTTTTTTACTCACCAATGCCCAAAGGAAAAAAAAAAAGTATTTCCAAGTACGAAAGTACAAAGTTTCAAACGCGCTACTGCTCCTCCTTGCAATTGAGTCAATTAATCCCACAACATTTCTCCTGGGTGGTTGCCGTTAATTGAATTAAATGACATAATATTTGTTGAGTACGTAGCACTGCGCCTGGAAATGTTTATTGCATAGAATTGAATCTGTAATGGGTAGAGACGATTAGCATTGTTGTTGCTGCTCTTAATTAGAGTTATTAATAACCCCCTTCATTAGCACAGTACTTTGGAACTTCCAACCCACCTTCTAATGCATTTCCTTATGGTACCGTCTGGGTCTCAATGTTTCCGTCAGATAAACGGGGGTGACAATTTGGACTATGTGAAATTCTTGAGAGGTCATTCTCACAGTGCTGGGTGCGAACGTGCTTTGCAGACTCTAGAAGGCTTTGCAAATATCAAGGGTGTGCTATTTTATTGTTGTCTGAATTGAGAGGTAGAGATATACTCTGTTATATGAATAGGAAGACCCCAGACCCTCACCTCCTGATGTGAAATGACTGCCTGGCCGTGTTCTTTTTGCCCACACCTGGCACACTTAAGATTCAAGTAAACAAAGGACATTTGTAGGGCATATAGGTCCTGATGATGTTATGAAGAAAATCGCTAAAAAACAAAGGCATGGACTTGGGCTTCACAGAATCTGGGATCGACACTGAGCTCTGCTGCTTCTTCAGGCAAGTCATTCCTCCTTTGTAGGGCATTGAACAGTGTCCCCACCCTCCCCAAATTCATGTCTACCGAAAAGCTCAGGATGTAACCTTATTTGGAAATAAGGTCTTTGCAGATGTAATTAGTCAGATGGGGTCATATTGGATTGGGGTGGGCCTTAAGTCCAATGACTGGTGTCTTCCTAAGAAGGTCATGGGAAGATGCAGAGAGACACACTCAGAGAAGAATGCCATGTGATGATGGGGGCAGATATGAGAGTGATACAACTGCAAGCCGAGGAACACCAAGGATTGCCAGGGGCTGCCAGTACTGAAAGACACAAGGAAGGAGCCTACAGAAAAGGCATGGCCCTGCTGACACTGTGACCTTGGACTTCTAGCCTCCAGGACCGTGAGAGAATACATTGCTGTTATTCTAAACCAGCTAGATGGTGGTAATTTGTTGTGGCAGCTCTTGGAAACTAATATACCCTTTCTAGGCTTTGGGATTTTATAAAATGGTGATGATGTAGCGGAAATCTCACATCCCACTAGACAGATTCTGCAAGATGATCCATGCAAAGCTTGTAGAATAGTGCCAGGCACTTAAGTGGTCTCCAGATGATCACATATTGACACCATCATCATTAGAATCCACGCTGACCTGGGCTGTCCCATTGATGTCCCTGCCTGCCCTCAGCCTCCAGAGAGTGTCCAGGTAGTCACCTGACTCTAACTGAGAGAGTTCTGTCTGTGCCTCCATCATAGAGAGCCAACCTGGACAGAGTTCAGGGTGCATTTAGAGGACTGCAGGGCAGGGACAAGGAAAAGCTGCAATACCTGGACAAGTCCCTGATGACAGCCCAGCATCAGAACCCACTGTGTGCCAGGTACTGTGTAGAAGTCGCACCAAATATTCAGAATGCCTCCAGTGTCGACATCATCATACTGTCTCCTTAAGCCACAATGTCTTCATCTGTAGAATGTGAGTGGTGACATTCCTACCTCATTGTAATCAGATTAAGGAAACATAATGACTTGCACATAATGTACACTTATGTACACTCTGCATGTGCCAGAAGCTACTTCAGGGCCTGTAAAGACTGAAGGGGAGCTGGAGGAAGTCAGGGATCTTGGGTTTGTGTGTTTGGGGTGGTGGGAGGAGGCTTGGAGTTAGTTTTTTATTCAAATCCCATCTTGTTTGCTTAGGGCTGCTAGGGGGATCCTTGGTAAGGCAGCAAAGTGCCTGCACAGAATCAGTGCCCCCTGAAAAGGGGATGTCATTATGGAAACTGCTCAGTGGTATTTGTGCAATGGAAGTGTCTCACCCCAGGGCCAGGTAGACTGACAGTCCCTGAGCCAGGGTGGACATCTATCTCCCAACATACATTCAAGTCTTGCCTGATAGAGCAAAGGAGTGGTCCTGTGTGTGGCCACTCATCCCCCTGGAAGTAAGTGGGGGTGTCCGGCCCACTCCCTCCTCCTCCCCATGCATCTCCCTGGATGCCTTTTGAGTTCTGAGATCACCCCCACCCCACCCCTATTTAAACTCCCTGGGGCAACATAACTCCAAGGGTGGTCTGTGAACAGCAGCAGCAGCAGCACCTGGGAGCTAGTTAGAAATGCAGACTCTTGGATCCCATCCCAGACCTACCCAGTCAGAGTCTACATTTTAACAAGGTCCCCAGGTGTCTCGTGTGAACACTCAAATTTAAGAAGCTGGACTACAGAATGAAAAAAGGAAAGGGTTGGGCTAAGAAAAGGGTAACCTAACCCTAGAAAGGAAGTAATTTAGTTTTTCAGTGATTTATGCACTTATTTTTGGTTATCTATCTGAAGTTCAGACTCTACCCAAGATCCTTGTAAAACCTCTTTGCAGAATCTTTCCCTGCCTCAGATATTTGATGGCATACAGATGAAGTTCTCAAAATTGACAAAGAAACATACGTGTGTGTGTGTGTGTGTGTGTGTGTATATATACACACACATACACACATACATAAATATATGTATATACATACATATATACACACACATATATATACATATATACACACACACATATAGTAATTTCAACTTTTATTTTAGATTCATGGGGTACATGTGCAGGTTTGTTACATGGGTATATTACATGATGCTGAGGTTTGGAGTATGAATGATCTCATCACCCAAGTACTGAGCATATTACTCAATCTTTAGGTTTTCAGTCTTGTCCCCCTCCCTCACTCCTCCCTCTAGTAGCCCAAGTGTCTATTGCGACCATCTTGATATACATATGTATCCAATGTTTAGCTTCCACTTATAAGTGAGAACATGCACTATTTGACTTTCTGTTCCTGAGTTAACTCACTTAGGATAATAGGAAAATGGCACCCTGCTGCATCCATGTTGCTGCTAGGGACATGATTTTGTTCTTTGCTTATGGCTGCATAGTATTTCACAGTGTATATGTACCACATTTGTTTTATCCAATCTATGATTGATGGGCACCTAGGTGGATTCCATGTCTTCACTATGGTGAATAGTGCTGTAATGAACATGCAAGTGCATGTGTCGTTTTAGTAGAATGACTTGTTTTCTTTTGGATATATGCCCAGCAACAGGATTGCTAGGTCAAATGGTAGTTCTGCTTTAAGTTTAACAAAGAGTAATATTAATAATGGTAGCAAACAGTCTTTGGGTCCTACCTCTGGGCCAGGCATTGGGATAAAGAGTTGAGAGTGAATTATTTCATTTAATCCTCACATCTCCCTAGAGGGGTGGGTATCATTATTCTCCTCCATTTTATAAATTTGAAATCCAAAATGATGTGGCTGGCCCAGAATCACAGTGTAAGTAAATTACACATCTGGCTTTGAACGAGGTCTTCCTGCTCCTAGGCCTCTCTTTGACCACCAGGATACCCCTTCTTATGCAGCAGAAGGGCATCACCAGCGTAGGTTGGCTCCAGTTCTCCACTCCCACGTAAAATGCATCTGTTCTCCTGCCTCTGGCATCCTTTATTGTTGGTGGTACTGCTGCTGATGATGATGATATTTAGTTGGTTTTTTTGACTGTCCCTAGACCCTTATTTAGGCTGTTCCTTTTACCCCCCACTTGCAATGTCCTTTCTCAACTTTTTCACCTATTTGCATTAAAAGTCCTAGAAGAAAATACATCAGGGCTCTTGACTTCATTTTTTAAACCCACAGTGCTCAACTCATTGCTTGTACATGATAGATGCCCAGAAAATGCTTGTTGGAGTTAGTTTATTTATTTAGTTCAATTATTATTTGGTTCTTTATCATTAGTACATTATTATTTAGTTAAATTTAGTTTACTGTATACATTCTCAATGAGGACAATATTGCCCCAAAGGGACAAAATTGGTGCTTAAGTTCCTGTGTATGTATAAAACACAGATCTCCTATAGTATATAAATAAGTATACAGTATATCTGCAGTATTAAATTTTCATGCAAAAATCATCTTAAAAGGCTCCTGGGATGGGTGATAATGAGGAAAAAAGATTTTATAAGCATGAGTTTATAATATAATTCATTCAAAGCTTTAATCTTAAAAATCTGGACCACAAAACATAAATAGACAGAATGCATAATTAAATAACTCACCAAGGATGAAACACAAGTGGAAAACTCATGGGAAATGTTCATCCTTCATAGAGGTCAAGTAAATGCACCTGAAACTACTCTTGAGGGACCACATTACACCAACTAAATTAGCTTAGAATGTTTAAACCAGTAACACTCGGTGTTGGCAAGGTTATTAGAACATTGGTAAGCTCAGGTGCTTTGTAATTTGAAAGACCCCTTAGGAAAGCAACATGGCAAATCTGTTCAGCTAGAGTGGTAAAACTGTTCATGCCTTTTGACCAAAGGATTTCATTCCAGGGAATTTCTGCTTGAAGATGGATTCAACTGTAGCAAAAGTTGTATACACAAAGATGCTCATTATAGCTAGCACTGAAAAAAAAAAGGAAGAGGAGAAGTGAGGAGGGAAAGGGACAGAAGAAGGAGAAGGGGGAGCAGGAAAGGAGACAAGGAGGAAGGAAAGGAAAAATGTCAACGAGAATGAACACATGTAGTCTAGCTGCAGTGGCTTGAGCCTGCAATCCCAGTACTTTGGGAGGCCACAGCGGGAGGATTACTTGAACCCAGGAATTTGAGGCTGCAGTGAGCTACGATTGTGACACTGCACTCCAGCCGGGGTGAAAAAGTGAGATCCTGTCTTTAAAAATAAATAAATAGCACATATAAAACACCCAAGAGAGTGCTGAGCATTTGTTCAGTGCTCTACAGACAGTACTATCACCATTAATTCTTCCTCTCTACTAGCAATGAGACCAGAGGAATTGAGCATCTGTCCTACTGGAGGGTGAGTGTCAGGGGTCTTAATGAGGAGGGTGTAGAATACAACCCCAGCAAGCTAAGATAGTGGACAGCTACCAAGACAGTGGATAGGGGGATATCCTACACAGCTCTCTTTGTTAAGGAGTGGGTGTCTCCAGGCATGAATTTGAGGGCTGTTTCCTGTCCTCAGAATTCTATCACCTGGTCCTAGCTCATTGTTGATGAGCAAGTCATTGTTTCCAGTTTCCTTGGATAAAGGAGCCTCCAGTGGAGCCAACCTGGGATACATTGTGAAGAACAGTTCTAAAGAATACTTTAGAATTCTCTGTTTTTAAAACCACTTTATTGAGATGTAACAGGCATACCAAAATGTGTAGGTATTTGTTACATGCAATTTGATGGATTTGGAGATGAGTACACACCCATGAAAACATCAGTGAAAGACTCCAAGGCCTATTTTTCCATAACCATAGGATGTGAAGGCATCTTAAGACTTATCCATCTAAGGCCCAGGCATATGCATTTATAAACTTGCCCTTTGCTTCCCTTGGGAGCCTGGTTAATGCTTGAAGGAGGCCTGGAATAACCCCCCACAGTTTTCCAATCTGGGTGGCCTTGACAGAGAAGGAGAATCCCCTCTGCTGTGTAAATGTTAGACAATTTGAGATTTCAAAGTGGTGTCTCCAAACAAAGAAGATGGCTAACAGAAGCCTCCTTGCCCACTACATGGAAGAGAAAGACTTTCTGTGGGGTTTGTGAGCCTGAATCAAAATGCCAGCAATTGCAGCCACCCTGAGAAATCCTTCATGACTCCTGAGGATAATTTTTGCCAAGATAGAGGGAATTAGGCCTGTTCGTATCTCTACTAGGAAATCTCAGAACTCATCCCAGCTCACAGTTGCTGGGAAAAGAGTCTTGGAGCTGTCATCTCCATGTCTACTTTCTCCAGCAGAGCAAAAGCATCCCTAGAGGCAGAAGGAGGGGGTAACATGCAGCAGTTGTCTATTTGACCTCGCAGTGTTGAGCACCTGCCAGGGCCCCTGCCTTCGTGGAGCAGACAGCCATGTGGGGCAGACAAGCAGCCATCATCCCATTTAAAATCATTGTAAACTTACATCTGTGAGACCTTTGGTGTTGGAAGAGCACTTGAGTGGAGTTTAGGCTGGCCTGGGAGATCAAGGGAGTGACGGTTAAGCTGAAGTTCAAAGGAAGATTAGGAAGGAAGGTGGGGAAGAGGAAGGGAGTTCTATGTACAAAGACCTGTTGTCTTATTCATCCTTCTCCTGCCCTCTCTGCTCACAAAAGGAGAAATGAGCAAAGATAAAAATGGGAAGGAGCATGAGCAAATAGTTGGAGAAGTAAGGAAATGCATTAGAGACTAGGTAGGAATGAAAGGCAGATAAGCTAGAGGGGTATTCAGGGATGCCAGGGACATGTGCATGAAAGAATAAATAACAAAGGAATATGGGTACAAGGAGATAAGCTAACAAATGAACAAAGGAAGTGGATAAGAGGCCACCTGAGTGAGGAAGAAACCAACACATGAATGAAAAGCAAGATTCTTCCATTCCAGTATTTCCCCACAGCCAAAATGGTCAAAGGTCTCTTTTCGAATGTACCCAGAATGTAGAAAACATAGAAGAGACCCATGGCTTGCTCTGTGCCATAGTACAGAGGTTCTCGACCTTGTCTGAAACATTGGAGTCACCTGGAGAGCTTTAAAGGACATAGATGCCTCAGTGCCACCCCAGAGGCTGATGCAGTGGGCTGAGGTGTTGCCCAGGCATAAGGATTGATAAAAGATCTCCAGGTGACTCTCGTGGACTTCCAGGACTGGGAACCACTGCCATAAGACACTAGTTTCATAGCCTGGTTCCTGGACTAGCAGCATCAGCATCACCTGGGACCTTGTTAAAAATACAAAATCTCAGACCCTTCCACAGACCTACTGGGTCAGAAACGTGGGGGGCGGGGCCTGGCATTTGTGTTTTAACAAGCCCTCCCTGGGGTTCTGATGCTCACTCAGGCCTGACATCTCCTGCCGTGGAGGGAGGGAGTTTGTCGTCTGCTGAGATTCCTTCAAGAGGAAACATGCTCCTGTTGCAGCAGAGAATGTTCAGGTTAGATTCAAAGCAGGAGCAAGTGTAGACTCCTGAGCATGATTATCAGAGCCACCATGGTCTGGGCCAGTGGTTTTCAACAGGGGCGGGGAGCAATTTTGCTCTCCAAGGGACGTATGAAAATGTCTGGAGATGTTTTTGATGGTCACAACTGAGGTAGGGTGGGGTTACTGCTGGCATCTAGAGAGTAGAGATTAGAGATGCTATTAAACATCCTACAATGCACATGACAGTCTCCTATCATAAAGAATTATCCAGCCCAAATTTCAATTGTATTGAGGTTACGTAACCCCAATCTAGGTAAATGCACCTAAGCAAGCTCTAGTCTTTGAAAAGAAGCACCCAGTGCAAAATACTTTTATCTTGATCTCATTCCTATAAGCTTATAGATGACGGATCTGGGGAAAAAACCTACAAAATCCCATTTAACTTCTCATTTTACAGGAGACGAAACAAGCCGGAGAAATGAAATTATTTTCTAGCATCTCATAACACTCCTAATTCCTGTCTATTAATTTCCTCCATAAATATTTATTGAAAACTTGCTAAGTGCAAGGTACTGTGCTGATAAGAAGAATGTAACGGCAGACCGGATGGACGATTCCTGCCCTCAGGGAGCTCCCAGTAATCAAAGGCATCAGTAAAATTATAAGGATTTCTTAATTTAAGGTGGCAGGAGAAGGCTCTTCTGAGGAGGTGACATTTACACTGCGGTCTGAGGACTAAAGAGGGACAGCCATGAAGAGAGAGAACAGGTAATACAAAGGCTGTCCTATTCCCATTACTCCAGGCTGTAAGGAGAACCTGGCATTTCCCTGCAGCCAGGTGTCTGTCACTCAGTGATCTGGAGGGAGTTGCCGGAGCTTGGAGGAGAACAGGCATTTAACTCCAGACAGCATTCACAGTCTTATAGAAACCCCAGGGAGTTTATCACATCTAAGACCCTGATAGCATCTGTATTAGAAATGAGAATCCCACCAGACTGCTCATGAAAGATTAGCTTTAATTCTTTGAGAAGAATAAATGGCTTATACCAACTCTGGCCTGCTTTATCTGTGTGCTCCTGCCAGCCAGCCGCCCTTTCCCTCTATCAAGATGGCCACGAGAGGACTCTGGAATGAGTCTGTCATCTCCGATTCATTCTAACTAAACAGTCTTTTGTGAGCATCCACTCTGCCCAGATTTGGGTGGAGAGCTATGGAGGAGAGACCAGAAGAGAAGGTACAGCCTCTACCTTTGAAATACACAAAGATGCATAGAAGAGTAAGTTTCTTACACATCCATTCATTCAACAGGTGCTCCCCGAGTTTCAACCCCACATCAGGCACCACACCAGGCACTGAGGATGAAGAAAGGAAAGACGCTGCTTATAGTCATAGCGTGTGTCAGACATGGGAATGGTTACAGGACAGTGTAAGAAGTGGGCAGGGAGTCATCACCCCAGCTGCAGAATCCAAAGGGGCTTCCTGGAGGAGGCAATGCCTGAATTGAGAGCTGAAGACAAGCTAGCAATTAACCAGATGCAAAAAAAAAGGGCAAAAGCACCAGCATGAACCAAGGACAGAGAAAACAGTACATTTGATGATAAAGTGGCACCATGTGGAGACCTCTTGTGTGAATTATCCCATTAACCTACTATATTTTTTTCTGTGTTTAAATGAGGAAATTTGGGTACAATGATATTACATACCACTAGCAAATTGCAGTATTTATTGCAGTCTGACTGTTGGGTCTGTATTTCTAATCACTATGCTATATATCATATCTATCTAAAAAAATTATACATAATTCTCTGTAACTGAATTATAAAGGATCTGGGGTAAGAAGGGGAGTGAAGGAGTTGAGGCTGCAAGTGCAGACCTGGATAGACTTGAAGGGCCTTTTACACAATGTTTGAAAAAGTCAGACCTATTCTGAGGGAGGAAATCTGAAAGATTTTAAGCTGGGGGATAATATGGTCCTATTTGAATTTTAGAAAAATCATCATGGAAGGAGGATCTTTTGGGGGAGAGATTGGAGTCAGGGTAACTAGTGAAGAGACCGTTGTAATCATCTAAGGAAGAGATGATATTAGTTTGGGCTAGTGGACATGGCCCAATGGAGGTAAAGGAAATGATTAAATTTGAAAACGAACAAAACTTTGGGATTGACTGGATACAGAGGGAGCAGCAATGTGAGATTTTCAGATTTCTGACTTGTGCTAGGACTACCACAATAGCTGAAATGAGAAGAAAAATATTTTTCATCCCAAATGAGAGAAAGAAAAGAGCTTTGGGGTAAGGTTGGGGTGAAAAGGTGAGGATGAAATGGTCAGCACCAAGAGAGGCAGGATAATAATTGTTGATATCTCTCTCTATCCTTGACAATTTTGGAAAGAATTGAGGCAAAAATAGCCCACGTATCTATAGTAATGATTTCAAAATAGAGTTTAGCCTTCAAGGGCAATCCGAGGAGGAGAGAAAGGTGAGGAACCCATGTAATTGCAGCTGGAAGGCTACTCTGCTCCAACTAGTTTTCCTTTTCAACTCAGCCTACCAAGAAAAAGTAAAAGCACAAATTCAACAAGATCGGTAAGAGGCAAAAGCTGAGTACAAATATTGAAACAGCAGGAAAGATCGTGGGAGAATAAAGGGGTCAGGAGGGCAGAGAGGAGACTCAACTTGGAGAGATACCCCGAGGTTTCTTAACACAGGTGTCGGAGCTCGTAAGGGCATGATCTGCTGAGGTCGCCATCCACCACATGAATAGCTCAAGTATTTAAAGGAGGCACCCATGCGGGGTGCTGTCCGCTGTGCTGAAATGCCATTGTGTTCTGGGCTGCTTGCAGGGCCACCTTTTAATCCTGGAATGTCAATCATATCTGTCACACCTCCCAGAGCTCACAATTTCTCCTAATTTATTGATGAAAAACTTGTGATTTGTGTGCTATTAAAGAAAAAAAATCGAACCACGATTTAGGTGTGACTATGTAGGGATCTAATTTTATGAACATTTGATTATGTTTCCACCAATTACAAATTGATTTTCCCTCTGGGAACTTCAGTGGGGAAATCATTACAACTCCACCCTCCCATATCCTGATTTGGCATGCTTAAGGTTATTATTAACCTAATAGAGGAATAAATTGTACACAATGCAAAGATAAACGTCAGTTTGAGGCATGCATTTGAATACATCCAACAAACATTTACTTTAAAATTTTTTTTTATTTCCATAGGTTTTGGGGGAACAGGTGGTATTTGGTTACATGAGTAAGTTCTTAAGTGGCGATCTGTGAGATTTTGGTGCACCCATCACCTGGGAAGTATACACTGGACGCAATTTGTACTCTTTTATTCCTTGCCCCCTCCCACTATTTCCCCCGAGTCCCTGAAGTCTATAGTATCGTTCTTATGCCTTTTCATCCTCATAGCTTAGCTCCCACTTATGAGTAAGAACATATGATGTTTGGTTTTCCATTTTTGAATTACTATGCTTAGAATAATAGTCTTCAGTTCCATCCAGGTTGCTGTGAATGCCATTAATTTGTTCCTTTTTATGGCTGAGTAATATTCCATCATATATAAATACAACAATTTTGGAAAGAATTGAGGCAATTCTTCTGGAAAGAATTGATATTACATATTATATATCTATGATATATATAATTGATAGTATATATATTTTATATATATGTGTCACAATTCCTTTATCTGCTCATTGATTGATGGGCACTTGAGGTGGTTTCATATTTTTGCAACAGCGAATTGTGCTGCTATAAACATGTGTGTGCAAGTATCTTTTTCGTGCAATGACCTCTTTTCCTCTGGGTAGATACCCAGTAGTGGGATTGCTGGATCAAATGATAGTTTGAGAATCTCTAAGGAATCTCTACACTGTCGTCCATAGTGGTTGTACTAGTTTACATTCCCACCAGCAGTGTAGAAGTGTCCCCTTTTCACTGCATCCATGCCAACGTCTATTATATTTTAATTTTTTTATTATGGCCATTCTTGCAGGAGTAAGATGGTATTGCACTGTGGTTTTGACTTGCATTTCCCTGATCATTAGTGATGTTAAGCATTTTTTCATGTTTTTTGGCCATTTGTATATCTTCCTTGGAGAATTATCTATTCATATCTTTAGCCCACTTCTTGATGGGATTGTTTGTTTTTTTCTTGCTAATTTATTTAAGTTCGTTGCAGATTCTGGATATTAGTCCTTTGTTGGATGTATAGATTGTGAAGATTTTCTCTCACTCTGTGGGTTGTCTGTTTACTCTGGTGACTGTTCCTTTCATTGAGCAGAAGCTCTTTAGTTTAATTAAGTCCCACCTATTTATCTTTGGTTTTGTTGCATTTGCTTTTGGGTTCTTGGTCATGAAGTCTTTGCCTAAGCCAACGTCTAGAAGGGTTATCCAATGTATCTTCTAGAAGTTTTATAGTTTCAAGTCTTAGATTTAAGTCCTTGATGAATCTTGAGTTGATTTTTGTATGAGATAAGATTTGAAGATCCAGTTTCATTCTCCTACATGTGGCTTGCCAATTATCCCAGCACCATTTGTTGTGTAGGGTGTCCCTTCCCCACTTTATGTTTTTGTTTGCTTCAACAAACATTTATTGACCACTTACTATACTACATGGATTCAGGAAACAGAGGATACAGAGATGAATTATAGTCCCTAACCTTGTGAAATTTACAATCTAATGAGGAAGACAATGAACAAGGAGTTATAGGAGAAATGTTTGTTACACAGAGGAGACAAGCAGTGTGTACCTACTAAGCATAAAGAACAGGTGCTATAAGAAGACAAAATTGACCAACACGAGGTCTCTCCTTTGAAAGAATAGAGTTGGGAGGGTAGATAAGCATGAAAAAAATGGGGATAAAATAATAAAAAGCATGGTTCAGACAAAATGGATGCGGGTATTTCAGAAAAGTCAGATTGGACTAAGGTGATTGGAGGTAGCTTTAAGGAGGAGGTGGGATTGGTCAAGGAGGAGCAACAGAGGAGACCAGTGGATTTCAGCTGAGTGGTCATCCAGAAGTGAGGAAGGGTTAGCCTGCACGACTGGGAATCAGAGAGAAATAACGGGTTTGTTTGACCCAGCCCTAGAGGGTCTTGAAAGCTTAGTCAAACCATTTGGGTTTTCTCTTGTTTCCAGGGTAGCAAGTAAGTTCTATTAGATAAAAGAATTCTGGAAATAATCTGATGGCCAGAGGCATAATGGGAATCTATCTATCTATCTATCTATCTATCTATCTATCTATCTATCGTTAATATATTGATATATAAACAAATATATATTTATATTGATATATAAAGATATATGCATCTTTTATATATTGATATATTTTATCTATTTATGTATCTATCTATCTATCATCTGTCTCTTTTAAAAAGAAATACATGACCCTTCTTGTGAGAAGAATATGTATGGTAGCTGTGAGACTCAACTGCAGCAGATCTCCTCATGTAAATCTGCAGAAATCTTTGAGAGGACAAAGGGAAAGATATTAATCCAGATGTGATTAGGAACCAGGATGTAACACACAAACTCATTCATTCATTATTTTATCCAAGTGTTTAGTACATAGCCTTTTCTATGTGCCCATATTGCAGCTTCTGGCACTAGTTTTGTAAACGCAGATACCATTCCCACTCTCAGACTTCTTTCCTAGTGTGAAGGACAGATGTAAGTGTTACTAACACAGGAAGCTCGTAATGGGTGACAGAACTAGTCTAGAAAGCCAGGGAGGTGATGCTTAAGCAGAGAACCTGAAATCCAGGTAAGAAAGACTAGCCAGAGGGGAAAAGGAGGACCAGCACGTGCATAGGTTGATGGGGGAACTTCTGAAAGCCCAGGACATGAAGCCCAAATTCTTTATCAAGAGAAATCTTGGTCCCTAAAGGGAGACCAACATGAATTCACTAGACTTTCAAAGGGAATCACAATGATAAGGAAATGGTTTGAGCACAGGACTGAGAACTTTGACTTCTTTTCAATTCACAAAATCACTAAGCTCCTATTTTGAGCAGCTACATCCATTTTCCCTCCTTCCCATGGTCTTGCCCTACTATATTGACTACCATTCAGTCTCAGAATTAATGTCGTTTCCACAAAGAAGCCCCCATGAGCACCTAGCCCTGGTTCCCCTAAATTCCTGTGGAAAGGACTCTTGGTATTACTCAGCACTTTCATGCTTCCCATAATCTACTGGGAGCTACATACCACATTAGGTCTTCCCCTGGATTCATTTCCA
This sequence comes from Rhinopithecus bieti, assembly GCF_001698545.2. Lineage (NCBI taxonomy): Eukaryota > Metazoa > Chordata > Mammalia > Primates > Cercopithecidae > Rhinopithecus > Rhinopithecus bieti. Next base: position 1,890,045 of record NW_016803781.1, on the reverse strand, counting down.
CAACTCTTTCCCCCAGGAGGGGGAAGTTATTACCTGCAGACTTTACAGTCCTGCATTTCAAATCCAAAAACACTGCTTACTGTGTAACATGGGGGCAAATATGTTTACTTCTCTGAGTCTTCTTGTCCTCATCCGTAAAACAAGCCTGGCAGAAGTAGCCCCCACCCATCAGGGTGCGTGTGAAGGCTAACAGAGATATGCAAGTGCACTTAGCACTGTGTCTGCTTATCCATGTCTCGATATCCCTGGATGAGACATCAAGACTCAGATAAGTAAAATAAAGCATCCAAGATCACTTCGTGTGTAAGTGGAAGATGCTGGATTTGAATGAAAAGTTCTGTGATTCCAAAACCCACATTCTTTCCATCCTGCCATAATGCCTTTGTTGACTCCTTTTATCTTCTCGAATCACACATTTAAGGAATACAGACCGTATGTTCAGCTCTGCACAAATGTTGTCCCACTTCCCAACAATCATCTGAGATAGACAGTTTCCCTTTTATGCAGTGACCTGTAGGGCAAATCTGATCTTCCGCAAGCTGGTCCTTACTCGGCATTTACAGTTCAGGAAAGTCTTCACTCCACCTGGTTGCTCAGGCAGAAGTATGGGCATCCTCTTTGATCTCTTCCTTCTCATAGCCTTCTCCCCTCTCTAGTTAACTCAATCCCAACACTTCTTGACTCTAAACAGATCTATTTTAAATCTTGTTCACCTTTTAGTCCCCACAGCTAACCATACCTCATCATCTCTCACATGAACTGATCTTTTTGCTTCCACTTTTAACTCCTCTCGAAGCTCCAGCCAGAAAGTAGAGTGGTCTTTGCAATTCTAGTGATGTCGCCTCTATCTCATGTGTGAAACCACAGCCCCACCCCCATTGCTTTTGAGGAGCGTCTAAACCCTGCAACATGGGCAGCTAAGATTATCTTTGGCCATCTCTCAGATCAAGGATTCCAGTCACAAAACCTGGTGTTAGCAACACAAAGAGTAAACTCAGGGTCACTCCAATTCTAGATTCTTGGCAGATTCTAAGGCTGCATTTGCTAGGGCAAGCACTGCATGGGAGGATATGAATATCTGCTAACTATGAGGGTTCTGAGGTTGATAACAGAGCACAGGTTTTGTCAGGGCTCTTTCTGGTAGAAGACACAGGGAGCAGGAAAAGCTTGTGAGGCTTTGACTTGGGCCCCTGGGCTTGTGTACTGATCTTGTCATTTTGCAGCTGTGTGACCTTGGGCAAATCACTTAAAGTCTCTGAGCTTCAGTTCTATTTACTATGGAAATACAAATGAGGAAGATGGATGAAACAAGCTGTATGACTTCCAGGATTTAATGCCAAATTGGGTCATTAGATAGAACCCATGAAATTATAAAAATTTGACCTTTTTAAAGTTTGCCTATTAAAATACATGGTAATATTGTATGTTTATATTTCTCTAAAGGGACAGATATTTGCCAGGGATTGGCAAACTTTTTTCTAAAGGGTCAAATAGTAAATGTTTTGGGCTTTGATGGTTATTTAGTCTCCGGGGCATCTATTCAACTCTGCATGAAAGCATCCTTACACAATACATAAAAAGAAAAAGCAGGACCATGTTCCAACGAAACTTAAATTTACAAAAACAGGAGGAAAGTCAAATTTGGCCATGGGCTGTAGTTTGCCAACTCCTGCTTTAAACCCATGGATTTTCTGTTATCACAGGAAGGGGAAATGATTGGGACGTGAAGTTTGGAGTTTTCATGGAGCTTCTGCAAGTGCCTAGCAAGCAGCAAATATGAGTTTATTTCCTCCCTTCCTTGTATCTTCTTCCAAGAAAAGCAACTTAGAGACAATAACATGGGGACATTCTGCAGGTTATAGTGCATTCATGTTGCACTAGATGTGTTTTAGGGGTAGAGGAAGTTTACAGGCAGGACCACCTATCACTGATCTCTCCCCCTTTTAGCCCCCACTCTTAATGACATTTTGAACAGTACAGCAAGATCCTATATTCCTCAGTTTCTGGAAGCTCATCCCTGTGGCTGGGCATCATGAAAACTTATCCTGGGAGGAGGTAATGATGTCATAGCTGGGGCAAGTTTCCTTACACCACCCCGTGTACCTCTCTTGTCAACCCGAATTGCCTTAGCTTATGCTCTGTCCTCTTCTGGTAACCCGGAAAAGTCCTCTGAGCCTGATAGGAATTCAGATCTGCCTTGTGTGAACAGAACCTCCCTCACACAAGTTCTGAGCTGAGAAAAAAAAAGAACACTTCCATCAAATTAGGCCAAGTAATACCCGTCTACTCTAGGGGGAAATTATTTAAATAGCATCAAAATCAATTTCCATGCCATTAAATATTCTGGTCTGTGTTTTAATTGAGACGATTACATATTCCCCAAAAAGAGAAGAGCTATTTGAAGAATCGTGTCTTTTCTCTCTTCCTCTCACTGGAACTGACAAGGAAAGCACCTCAGAGAGCTGCAGACCGCCTGTTAGCCTGCCTTCCTTCCTATCCATCTTCTTTAGAGCTAACCTGGTTTATTATTTTTCTTTAAGAAATAAAAATGGAGCTCTAAGAGGCACCCAGGGCACTGGGAACTCTGAGTTCTTCAAATAGAATAAACCAGGTCATTCTCTCTTCTCCTTCTTAAGGTCTTGGGTTTGTGGTTGGTGGCAAGAGGCAGACACGCCTTTGATGTCCTAGGAGCAGGCGGGGAGATGAGGATCATTCCCAACCTCTGCTACTCCCAGGCCTTCTTCCTATTCAGTAAATATTTCGGGTGCATCTTCCATGGTCCAAGAACTCACTCTGGCTCCCTGGAGGAGGCCCCTGTCTGCTGGGGTGATGTTCCTGAAAACAAGTCATTATAATGCAACATATAAGGCTCTCCACCTGACCAATGCCTCGCTGCCATCATGGACATGAGCTGTATGCAGCCTATCAAGCTAGTCAAGGCCACCAAGGTGCTGGGCAGGACCAGCTCACAAGGACAGTGCACACGGGTGTATGTGGAATTTATGGGAGTCAGAGCAAGAGGCTCGGAGGCTGTGCTGTGCTCGACTGCTGGGTCCTTGATGGCAGAGTTGACCACCGGGCCCACAGAGATGATCTGTGACTATTACATGAAGCATTTGTGTTGTGTGTTAAAAAAATAAAAATAAAAAGCAACATATTAGGAGCAAGAATACAAACCAAGGCCCCAGTAAGTGTCCCCATAGCTCTCATCTTGGTTGCAGCTCATTATCTTTGCCTTGCTTTATTCAAGTCTGACTTTCTTTCTAGACTTAGGGCAGAGATCAGGTCAGTTCTATTTCCACTGTGTTCCCAATACCTATAAAGTGGCAGGCAGAGTAGAGGCTCAATCAGAATTAAATGCATAAACCAACAAGTGAATGAATGAATGCAAGGTGAAAGCAACAAATGAATGAATGCAAGGTGCTGCTGGAATAGAGGGGAAGAAGCACCTATTTCCATCAAAGGGATCTAAAGAAGGCTTTGCAAATAAATGATGTTAGAGCTGAGATGAGTAGAGGCTCTTCCTCACCAGATGGCCAATTAGAGGGAAGGTATTTTAAGCAGAGGAAATCGTGTGTACAGAGTCATAGTAATATAATTAAACCAAGAGCTAACATTTATTATTTACTATGTTCTAGGCTCTTTACTTGCATCTGCTCATTTAATTCTTACAACTACCATATGAGGTGGTGCTCTCATACCCATTTCACAGGTGAGGAGATTGAGGTCACGATGGTTAACTCTCTAAGCTCACACTGCTAGGAAATGGCAAAAAATGTGCCTCGGTGGCTTTACTAATCCCGTGATGCCAAGCTTGGCTGTAACCGCCAGGTTTTCCTGCCTGCCCTTCCAAAACATGAGTTTTCAAAACACGGCAAGTATCCAGGGATTTGATATGACTGTAAAATGAGTGCTGGAAAGTAGGACATGAGGCTGGTGACATAGCCAAGGATCTTTTTGTAGAGAGCTTTGAACTCTAAGCTGAAGACTTTGTAGTTCCATTTATAGGTCAATATTTCCCAAACTGGAATTCTGCAAAACACTATTTTACAAGATGTAAAAAAGTGAGCTCTGGGTAAAGGGGACGTGGGAAAATTCATTACACAAATTATTTGGGAAACGTAGCTTCAACCAAGCTAAACACATTTTCTTTTTGCTGCAGGACTTGTCAGAGCCTCTACCATGAAAGTAGGCATTTCAATCATGCAAGAGGCAGAAAAAGCACTTCAAACTTAACTTTTGAGGCATATTTCTCAATAGCCCATAGAATAGTGAATTTGGGGATTGCTGGCATAGATAATGGAGATCCATGGAAGGAATTTAAGGATTTGAGGTCAGATGAGAGAGCTCACCAGGACTGCAGGGAAGGTGACTGAAATTAAGAGGCAGGAGTTAGAGGGTTTGCTGAATTCAAGACCCTCCCAGTCAGGATGTGCCGAAGACCAACAGGAAGAGGAAGTCAGGCTGCATCTGGACCATTGGCATCAGAGACAGGCTTCTACTCACAGTGGCTCCAGTGGGGAAGAAACTGAATTCATACACATGGCGCTATCCAAACAAAGCCATGTTGCCTCTCTATAGAACAATGGGCTGGCTTTTCAGGGCAATTTAATGACTGTGGCAAATCGCCCAGGCCATCAATTAAATTCCAATCCAATTTCCTTCCAATGCATTCTCTGCCTCGGGAGTTTCCTTTTTAATGTGGAACAAATCTGGCTGATGAGGTGGGAAGACAGATTGGCCAACATGCACAATGACTTTGTCCTCCACCTGGGCCAGCCTCTCAGATCTTGTCTCTCTTTCTCAACTCGGTCACCCGGTATGAACAGAAAATTAGATGGAATTAGATCATAGAATATTTTTAAAGTGCTAAGAGGCATCTTGTTTTGCCTAGCCCCTCCACCCCTGCTTTACCTAATGGGAAACTGAGGTTCAGCAAGGTGGGGCAACATGACCAAGGTCATGCAACTGTTAAATTAGCTTCCTAAACTGGTCTCCTGGTTTGACTCTTTCTCCAGTCCAGTACACTCCCTCTTCAGTAGCCAGGGGATCTAGCACCTTAATCTGATCATAAGACTCCTTAAGCCAAAAATTCCCTGGAGACATCTCCATGAACTCAGAATAAAATCCGATGGGATGGAGCAGAGGGCGCGTAGGCCAGGGTCTCTCCACCTCGACACAACTGACATTCGGGATGCTTAATTCTTTGCTGTGGGAAAGATGCCTGTCCCGTGCATTGTAGGATGTTTAGCAACATCCTTGGCCTCCACCCACTGTACACTAGTAGCACCACTCCCCTAGTTGTGACAACTAAAACTTTCTCCCGACATTGCCAAATGTCCTCTGGAGGACAAAATTATTCTCAGTTGAGAACCAGTGGCTTATGGAAATTTTCAGAAAGCAACATGTGTCTGAAGAAGGGTTAGGGAATAAATACTGCCTGGTTTATTTACCCAATGTGAGGGCTTTTGCCCAGCCCTTTAGTCTCTCTGAGCCTCAATTCTTTTACCTGTAAAGTGAGAAGGATAATTTCTCCCCTGAAAGGTTTTTGCTCTAGGATCAAACAGGACAATGGATGTGACTGTGCACTTGACATGAAAAAGTGCTTAAAATGTCACATGATTAACTATGATGCTGTTCAATGCTGTGCTGGTGGAATGGCATGGTTGGGGGTATTATGGGATGTAATTTTCCCCATGTCCAGAACTCCTGAAGGCAGTGGTTCTTAAATGTTAACAGGCTTGTGACTCACCTGGAGTCCTTGGTAAGAGTGCAAACACCTTGCTCACACCTACATCAGTGGGTCAGAATGAAGCCTAGAAATCTGCCTTTTAAAAATCAGCCCCAGAGATACTGCTGCACGTGGTCTTTTACTCATGTAGGAGAAGGCTCCCTCACAGCTTGAACTAGCAGAACCCACTGCTCTCTGGCAGGGGCTCAGGAACTTGAATGGATGCATAAACCTAGAGCAGGAGTGGGAGAAGGTATTGCTCACACCGCCCCAGGTCAAGATTGGAACCCTAACCTGGTTGTTTGCTGATCTGAGCATTTATTGCATTTTCTGTGTCCCTTTGGAAACTTGAGGTTAATCCCAATCTTCGACACACCAGCTCCCGTCCTTGCCTTTATTTTTCATTTGCTATTTATGCAGCGTGACTGCCTCCCAAACATGTTTTGCTGCTGACATCTCCCAGTCTCTGATCAAAAAATGTGGTAAAACATCATCTTGTCATGAGGCTAATAAAGCATGTTATCCTGCCTGTCACAGAAGCTGCCTTACAGATGCTGTTTGCTATCTGCCAGGGCCTGGCATTAATCTCCCTTCCACTCGGTTACAAGGAATAGAGTCTACCGTGGGAAGATCAATATTGTATTATCTCGGCCACTAGTGTTGTTCCTGCTATGGCCAATGAGTTGTCATTCTCATGTTACAAGTCGAGTGCACAAAGGAAAAGGACCAGAAAAAAGAGGGAAGAGAAGCCATCCCAGAAGGGGACAAGAAAGACAGTGTCAGGGAAAAGACCCTGGAGAAAGACTCAGAGGAGCAAGGACATGAGAAGTGGTTAAGGACACTTGCCCCGGCCTTGGACAGACCCAGGGACACTGCTAAGCCTGCCCTCAGAAGCTTCATGGTGATTATTTCATTTTTCTGAACCTCAGTTTTCATATCTATAAAATGGACCCCCCAAAAATAGAACCAGGCACAGAAGGATTGAATAAGACGATGTGTGGTAGAATGTTCAGCCCAGTTAATGCACACAGGGAGGGCTCAGTGATTATTATGGAGATATGATTGTTGTTCTTGTCATCTTTATTTCTTCCTGAGTAACACTGGACAAGTCACCTTTCCTCCTGGGCCTCAGTTTCCCCAACTCTAGAATAAGAATTCCTTTGCATCTATGAAGCAAAAACAAAACACCAAACAGGAGGCTTAACTTGAAATAGAATTATCAGAGATTTGGGAAACAGAGATGTTGGTGCTGACAATTGTGAGGGGTGTGTGTGCGTGTGTGTATGTGTGAGTGTGTTAGAGAGTGAAGCACTCCTGGAGGAAGAAACAGCATAGATATGATGGACAAAAAATAAGAAGCAAATGTGTGGAATAGGAGCTATAGACATCTTCAGTGCTCTGCAGGGAGAGGACATGCATTCAGATCCTTTAGAGATTTACATTTTGGATTACTGAAGATTTGTGCAATTTTATCTTTATACCCTTCTTTATCTCTTCCTCATCAAGAGGGGGTCAGGTGGAATAGTGGAGGAGGCATTGCCTCAAGCTTAAAGCCTGGTTGCCTAAGGCTGGCGCTCATGGAAAAGCCCTTGCTGGTGTCTGCTAGGACACTCATCATTCCTCCTTCTGCCCGGACAACCTGCTCCCCAGCCTCGAGCTTCCAACCCCCATGAGTGGGCAGCCACCTTGAAACTTCATTAAAGGCGAGCCCAGCCCCTGCACTCATTTCATGCTTAGTTAAAGAGGAAGCTGTGAGAAGCAATCCCCATTCGAGGGCATAATGAGATGACCACTAATGATCCATATACATAAATAAGGATGAAGCATGGCCAGTCGACCCTCAGAAGATGACAATTTGTATTAGAATAATAATGTCAGATTGGCCTCTTTGGGTGCACATGCATCTGGGTTTTTATTCAAACCATTCATTCGGTGCTTAGCACATCCCTTCATTCCCAAGTCCCCGAAGGATAGGACCTATAGAACAGCAATAAAATAGTAATTACTAGTAGTATTTATATAAACAACATTAGGTTTCTGTTGCTCTGCTGGTTACTACATCATAGGAAAGCAGCTGTCTAGATTCTTCATCAAAATCAGAACACTTGCACTCAATCTTTGTTAGTATCTATTAAATACAAAAGTACCATATCCTGCGACCAGCATCCTATTGGGAACATTCCTAATAGAAATGAATATACACACACAACAAAAACATGGAATGGAATTGATATTGTTTGGATATGTGTCCCCTCAAATCTCATGTTGAAATGTGATCCCCAGTGTTGGAGGTGGAGCCTGGTGGCAAGTGTTGGATCATGGGAACGGATCCCCCCTCATGATCATAAATGGCTTAGCGTCTTTCCCTTGGTGAAGAATGAGTTCTCAGTCAGTTCCTGCCAGATCTGGTTGTTTACAAGAGTCTGGGACCTCCCCCTTCTTTCTCTTGTTTCTGTTCTTGCTGTGTGATGTGCTTGCTCCCGCTTCACCTTCTGCCGTGATTGAAAGCTCCCTGATGCCTCCCCAGAAGCCCAGCAGATGCTGGCACCATGCTTTCTGTACAACCCGTGGAACCATGAGCCAATTAAACCTCTTTTCTTTTTAAACTACTCAGCCTTGGGTATTTCTTCATGGCAGTGCGAGAGCGGACTAACAGAAGAATTGTCTACAGTTGTACTATTCATAATAATAACTGTGAAGCAACTCAAATGCCCATCAGCAGTAAAACGGATAAACTGTGAGGTAGCCATAAGATGAATAAATTGTGGTGTTGTCACAGAATGGAATACTACACAGTGAGAAACAAGGAATGAACTACCACTACATGCAGCAACATACATAAATCTTGCAAATACAATGTCGACTGAAATAAGCCAGATACAAAAGAGAACACATTGCATAATGAGCCAATGAATTCATAAGTAGTCAGAACTTAAGAATTGCCATAGAAGGCAAAATAGAGGTTACTCTTGAAGAGCGCAAACCAAAAAAGTCTGAGTGTGCTGGAAATGTTTTGCGTATTGATCTGGTAGCTATTTATCCAGATCTCATTTGAGGAATTTCATCAAGCTGTGTTCTTACAACTGGGGGGATTTTTCTTTGTGTGAGTTACACTCAATAAAAGTTTATAAAAACCATGAAAAGATATGCTTAGGACCACATGACTCTAAATAGGTTCTACATGACATCCCTCACTTTGGGTGCTGGACCCCAAACACTTGGTTTGTGTTTGGGCCACACACAAAAAACTGAAATTTTACCCAGTGTTATTGTCACTGGACCAGGTTGTATCTGGTCATCTTGAGCCCAGTGGAAAACCCAGACTGGGTAGGCAGGGGTGAAGGATAAACTTTGGGGTGGCCCTTGCCCCGGTTCCATAGCCTCAGAAAGGTGTGGGTGCCTTAGAGAGGAAAAAGCAGGGACTCTGGAGTATTTTATATTACCTTTCATGTTCCTTAGCAAAGCACCTGGCAGCCACTGGGTTTGTAGTCAGTGTTTGTTGAACAGCTATATGAGGGTATGGATGAATGAATGAATTCATGAGTGAATTCATTTTATTGTGAAAATTAAATAACGTATTTAGAATGTTCTTAACATCACCTAAAATAAAATCGAGCTAGTAGTTAATGGAGCTCATATCAGACAGACTTGGGTTTGAATCCCAGACCCATCAGCCTCTCTCAGTGTGTTTGTGGGTGTGTGTACTTCCGTCTCTGAGCCTCAGTTTCCCCATCTGCAAAATGTAGACAGCAACAGTCCCCACATGACAGAGTAGTTCTGAGGATTAAATGAGACAATGCGTGTAAAACACTTAGCACATTGGAAGGTTGAAAAAAGTGGTAGCCATGGCTGTCATTACGAAAGAGTTGCTATCATCATGTGAATGAAGTTGTCGCTATTGTTCCTGGGTGAGGGGAACTGGCATCTTTCCTTCTCCATCTCTCTGCCTCTCTCTCTTCCTCTCTTTCTCGTGTCACAAGCCCCACGCGTGCTTAGCCAACCTTGGCAGAGTTACTGCTGAGTGAATAAAAGGGCATCTTTCCCCCACCCCAGGAAAATGGCCTAGTGCCACCGCATGCAGGCATCATGCCTGTGAAGGGGGCCAGGTGGGCGCCAGGGCACTGAGGCGCTCTGTGTAGCCCCTGCCGGGTGGGGAGCTGACAATGGCCACTCTGAGGACCATTAAATTTGCCTCCTCCTATGCTTCTCCAAGCCCCACACCCAGCACCTGCCCACTGGGCAAGCCCGCAAGTGAAGGGAGGCTCTGTGCACTGCCTCGGCCTCAGGCCCACACACATCCGAGGCATTGTTCTTGTTGGCTGCGATAGCTCATTAGGCTCTGGGCAGAGGCTGGCTGGACTCCAGGAGGCAGACATCAAGGCCCACGACTCAAAGAATGGAGGAGCCTGGGGCTTGGCATTAGATGATGCCAGTCTACTCCCCCACATGCACTGGGGCTCCGCTGCCCAGTGAGAACCTTGACTCTGGAGGAAGAGGGTAGAGATTATGTGTTGTGCATCCCTGTGTCCTCCTAGCTCAAAGTGGTGCTCAATACAGGATTACAGGATGACTGGGAGGTGGGCTGCCGTGGGGTGAGATGGTGCAGGATGGGATAGATTGGGGTGGGGTAGGACGGGATGGAATAGAATAGAATAGACTCTGGACATTTTTTTCTTTCGTTTGAGATCCAAATTCTTCCTCAAGTTGACCGAGAAGTTAGCAGGTGTAGACCTGGCATGGACAGAGTCACCTGAGAGAGCAGAGGCGATAAGCAGAAACTATTTCTCCCTCCAAGCCCTGCAATTCTCAGCCATGGCCCCAAAAGAGAAATTGTACCTTAGGATCACCCATCCATAAAACATGAGATTTGGAAGAGCTGTTAGAGAGCTTTCTGTCCAGTGCTTTTCAGATTATGTTCAAATCCCAGCACTGCCATCTGTAAACTATATTGCTTTGAGCAAGTGACTAAACTGATCTAAGCTTCAATTATCTCATTTGTAAAATGTGGGTATTAACATTCTATACCTCCCAGGGATGTTGAGAGGAGCAAATGAAATGATCCATAAGATTAAGACCATGGATATAGGACCTTAAATATAGGACCATGGATATAGGACCTTGGATATAGGACCTTGCATGTAGAACCTTGGATATAGGACCTTGGATATAGGACCTTGAATGTAGGACCTTGGATACAGGACCATGAATATAGGACCTGACATATAACAAGCACTTATCACCATTGGCCTTCATCATCACCATCATCATTATCAAAGATGATTCGAGTAAGGGGAAAACTTAGGGAGCTGCTCTCAGACTCCTGCTCCCACTCCTGATTAAATCCATGTGCCCCTATTTTTTACTTATTATTAGGGCTCAGTGGTCCCCTGGACTGCTTCAGCTTCAATAATTCACTAGAAGGACTCAGCGCTCAGAAAGGCATCATACCCAGGACCATAAGGTTTATTACAGGGAAAGGACACAGACTAAAATCAACAAAGGGAAGAGATGCATGAGGCAGAGTCCAAGAAACCAGGCACAGCTTCCAGCTTTCCTCTCCATGTGGGGCCTCATGGACAGCACTTTTCCCAGCAATGGTGTTATGGCCACCCCCCAGAGTATTGCAAATTAGGGAAACTCACCTGACCTTCAGTGCCCAGGGTTTTATCTGGGGTTGGTCACACAGGCATGATTGACCACTCATGTGACTACCCTTAGTCTCCAGCCTCTCCAGAGGTCAAGCTAATACCAAGACCAAGGCCCCCACCATCAATCACAATGTTAGCATGGAGTATCTTGCTAACATTGGCATTGCCTAAGGCCCCTAGGTACAAAAGACTCTAATCAAGCAGGATATTCCAAGGACTTAGAGATTACCTCTCTGGAGCCAAGCTCAAAGGCCAAACCTTTTCCCAGACTGTGCAGGGTATGGACAACCCAGACCTGCTGAGTTAATCCTTTACTGCACTACAGTGTACAGATGGTCCCCAACTTACGATGGTTTGACTTTTTTTTATTTTGAATTTACAATGTTGCAAAAGAGATACATATTCAGTACCTCTAACTTTGAATTTTGATTCAAAATTCCTTATAGTAAATTCATTATAAAATAGGGCTTTATGTTAGATGATTTTGCCTAACTGTAGGCCTATGTAAGTGTTCTGAACGTGTTTAAGTTAAGTTAGGCTAAGCCAGGATGTTCAGTAGATTAGGTGTATTAAATGCATTTTCAACTTAAGATATTTTCAATTTACAATGGGTTAGTTGGGATGTAATCCCATCATAAGTCAAAGAGCACCTATACTGTCATTCCTCTTAAGGTTTTATTTGAAGGAGTGATTCCATTATACAGAGGGTAAGTTGAGGCCCAGAAATGACAATGGACTTCCCAAAGGCCACAGAGTGAGTTAATAAGGCTTTCTGGCTGTCCTAGCCCAGAGCTTTTTCTGTCACACCACAGGCCTCAGTTTGCCCATCTGTAAAATGAGGGTGCTAGGCTAGCACCCCACCTTCTAGGTGCCTTTTGGTTCTGCCTTTACAGAAGTTATTCTCCCACCTTTTTCTGCAGTCTAGTCCTCAATTGGAGCACCTGGCTGTCAGTTACCTTTGGGGCCACCAAGTGTCCTCCTTCATCCCAGGGCTCCTTCCCTGAGGAGTCACTGGGGACCTTTTAGCTGCAGCAGATCTCCTGCTGATTTGTTTGTAATAGGTGGTGCTCACTCTGGACACAGCCAGGCCAGGATTCGGAGGCTGGCTGGAGGAGAGACATGGAGCAAATACAGCCCCTTCCCTCACCTCACTGGGGCATAGGTGTGTGGGTCAGCCAGCCCTGCTTCAAATCCTGCCTTGCCACTTACCAGCTGTGGCACCTCTCTCAGAGCCCCAGTTTGCTCACCATTAAAATGAAGTTAACCATCACAAAGCCACTGTTGTCCCTGTTATGTCTAAAGACAGTACAGTTCCTGTCTCTTAAATGAGACCAATTAAGCCTTGCATTTATTAGACTGCTTTCAACAACTAAAACCCAACCCTTGCCTTACCCCAGTGTTTCTTTAAGGTTAACCAGTCAAAGATTATTGTCCAAACTTTACAAAGCAGGAAACTTGAAGTTTTGAAAGATGGAATTTGCTCAAGGTTACATGGCAACTTGGGGGCAAAACCAGTGCTAGAATCCAGGTCTCCTGATTTCCCGGATCTTTTCTACCCTCTGAGCACATCCTTGTAAGTATCTGGGAAGGCCAAGCTACTCTTTATTCTTGTCTGGGAATCGGAGCAAACAGGTGGAGAGAAATTGTTAACTTACTCATGATGGCTTTTAAATTCACTTGGCAAACTGGATTCATTTTCAAGTATTATATTTCTCTACATAGGTAATTGAAGTATAGCATATAGGTAATTGAATCCAGATCGATTTCCCACCCTGAGCTTCCTCTCTGTGCTGACTGGTGTGTCTGTCTCCCTCCCTCAATGACTCACTGATTTTTTTGTGTATGTACACACATAAATCACACTGCATTCCTCTCCCCCTCGCTGGCTACCTACCAGGATTCACAAAGCCGTACCATGAGATGCTAAAGGAGTGGGGGTGCGTGGGGTGGGAGGGGAGGTGGATGTGGAGGAGGGAAGGAAGAGGAGTGTTTAAATGCTAATCAGTTGGCATTGATGTCAGCCACAGTTAATCAGATTGCTGAAGATACAAGGGCAAGATCGTGCTCCTGTGCCAGGCTCTCTGGGCTCATTCACGGGGAAGATGGATGCAGGGCCCAGCCAACGCTCTAATGAGATGTAACTGGACATAAAAGAATGTTCAAGGCTTTCTGAACCCAACATGAATTACAAAGGAGGCCCATTCGTGGGGGAGAAGCCAGCTCACAGAAGACGATTATCTAATAATTACTCTTGTAGCCGAAACACTGAGTCTTTTTTTTTATTTTTTTAATATAGTCTCTCTGTCACCCAGGCTGGAGTACAGTGGCAGGATCACATCTCACTGCAGCCTCTAACTCCTGGGCTCAAGCAGTCCTCCCACCTTTGTCTCCCAAAGCACTAGGATTACAGGTGTGAGCCACTACACCCAGACTGAAAGACTCTTTTCTTGCCTGCACAAGCTTTCCTGCTTAACACCTGCTACAAGTCCCCCAAAGGTCCCTAGGTTTCTGCAGCAGACTCAGGAGATATCCAGGGTGTGAGTTCATATGTGCAGTTTATGTGCTGTTTAGGGTGGCAAAAATCCCCGCTCCATTTGTCTGACCGTAGCATATGCCAGAAAAGGAAGAGAACAGCAGGAAATTAATCAGTTGGGCTTCTGTTTGAATTCCTAATGCTAAAGCAAACCATGCGAGTTATGTGGATGAGCTGCCTTCATGTTCTTTGCTTGTAAGAAGCGTTTATCTAGGATTAAGTTTACCAAAGATTAACCTTTGTGATAACCAGTGGCATAAACCATCTACAAATCTATAATCCGTCACTTAAAGAGATCGACTTTGTCATACACACCGAGTCTTTTTCTCAGCACTGCAGGCACATTTGTGATTCATTAAATAGATATTAACTGGGGGCCTACTATGTGTCAGGACCACGGCCACAGAATGGGCTCTGGGGAGACAGTGATGAATAGGGTAGACATGATCTCTCTCCTCAAGAAACTTCCTCCTAGTAGGGAAGACAGGAAAGGAGCCAGGTAATTATGAGAGTGTGATTAATGTTTTGGCTTATTTCTTTGGTGGAGTTAAGAATTGAGGGAAGGAGGCCGGGCGCGGTGGCTCAAGCCTGTAATCCCAGCACTTTGGGAGGCCGAGACGGGCAGATCACGAGGTCAGGAGATCGAGACCTTCCTGGCTAACACGGTGAAACCCCGTCTCTACTAAAAAATACAAAAAAATTAGCCGGGCGAGGTGGCGGGCGCCTGTAGTCCCAGCTACTCGGGAGGCTGAGGCAGGAGAATGGCGTAAACCCAGGAAGCGGAGCTTGCAGTGAGCTGAGATCTGGCCACTGCAGTCCAGCCTGGGAGACAGAGCGAGACTCCGTCTCAAAAAAAAAAAGAATTGAGGGAAGGAGAGTAAATCCAAGTAAAGATAATAGGCTATGAAAATGCTGGATATCTTAGAAGAGAGGGAAAGAGAGAGGCATTGATTAATTGAACTCAGGATAACTGAAATAATTGAGTTGCCATGTGGCAGGCAGTGAGAAATAAGGATGGGGAAATTTGCTGGAAGAGATCAGCAGGAACTTCCCAGGGAAAGGTAAGGAATTTGAAGTTTACCAGGCAGGACCACCGGCCAGGGAAGGGGGTGGTCTAGAACGATCACTCTGGCTGCTGTGGAGGCCAGCAAGGAGGTTGTGGAGTGAGGGCCAGGAAAGAAGCAGGGTTTTCCTAACAATTGCTCTGGGAATAATAAGATATCTAAAAAGAAATATCTTTCTTTAAAATTTTCAATTTTAGATTCAGGGGGTCCAGGTGCAGTGTGTTACATGAATATATTGCATAACGATGAGGTTTGGGCTTCTAGTGTACCTACTACCAAAATAGTAAACGTGGCACCTGATAGGTAAGTTTTCAACCCTCACCCCTCTTCCACCCTCTCCACCTTTGGAGTCTCCAGAGTCTACTATTTCCATCTTTATGTCCACGTGTTCCCATTGTTTAGCTTCCACTTCTAAGTGAGAACATGCGGTATTTGGTTTTGTGTTTCTGACTTATGATATGCCTCCAGCTCCATTCGTGTTGCTGCAAAGGACATGCTTATATTCCTAAAAATGTCTTTTTAAGAGACAGCTTGCTCTCCTGGCTTCTCTTGTGGTGGGACCCAGGTTCTTTGGTGTATTGTAACAATGAAATGTGTTCCATTCACTAAAAGGAATGAGTTTTTTTAAAAAAGAAAAGAAAGGGAATAAAGAAAGAAAGAAGGAAGGAAGGAAGGAAAGAAAGAAAGAAAAAGAAAGAAAGAAAGAAAAGAGGGAAGGAAAGATAAGAAAGGAAGGAAGGAAGGAAGGAAGGAAGGAAGGAAGGAAGGAAGGAAGGAAGGAAGGAAAAGAAAGAAAGAGAGGAAGGAAGGATAGAGGGAGTGTAGGAGGGAGAGAGGGAGGGAGGGAGGAAGGAAGGAAAGAAGGAAGGAAGGAAGGAAGGAAGGAAGGAAGGAAGGAAGGAAGGAAGGAGGAAAGAGGGAAGGAAGGGAAGGAAAGAAGGAAAAAAGGAAAAGTTGAGCTCATTCAACTTCCCACCCAACCACGTTGAATGACTCTCCAGTGCCTCCACTTCCCATGGAAAGTTAGGCATTTCCCTTGGGTATTTCCCATGCTCTGTCTGTGACTGCACCACGCCACTGCAAGTAATCGCCTTAGGCGACTTTTTTCAGAGTGTTGAGCAGAACCTAAGGGATGAACATTGGATGGCCTCCTGGTTTAGGCAGACCCAGTATTGAGATTTTCTTTGTCTCTCCTCCCATGGAGGGTGAACTGCCTGTAGGAGAATGTGATGGGGCTTTGCTTCCAGCCTTGCTTTCCCACCCAGCCACTGACACTAAGAGGAAGAGGAAGGCTGGGGGTCTTGGGGTTTTCCTGTGCCATGACATTGGAGGTGTTGAATCACAGAGAGTCAATCGATGGCCCCAGCCTCCTCCTCTTCTTTCCTGCCTTTCCTCTCTCACTGCCAATAAATTCATCTCCAGGTAGAGGAAGTACATGGAATAGAGATCTGTCCATGTTCATCGTGAGGAAAACATTGGGCGAAAAGAAAGGAAGTTAGAACAACTGATCTATGAGAAGGCTGAGGACCAGGCTGTAGCAGTTTCCATCAGGATGGGGTCAGGGCACTTGCTCTTGTGTGAGTAATGTCTACACCCTGCTCCCTGTCACCCATGCACAGCTACGTTCAGAATTACAGAACTTCTGGAAACGTCATCAGCTCCTCAGCATTTGCTAAATGCCTCCAGACATCCCTCCTCCCCCTGGAGAGGTGGAACCCAAGTGTCTTTTCTTGGGGACTCCCTGCAGGAGAGATGCAGATTTCCCTGCTCCCCACGGAAATGTAAGAGTAGTTAGAAAACCTGAGAAGGCTAGGGTTTGTTCTCTGCCCTCCTCTGAAATTGAGGTGACAAAGGGAGTTAATTATTTCTTCTTTAATTATTGCTATAAAAATAGCATTCTTGTGGCAAAACAATCGAACTGTATAAAATGATACACAATAAAAAAAAAAAAGTGGTTCTCTCTTTGAGCCCACACCTCATTTCTACTCTGCTGAGGCAAAGCCCATTCATTACCTGCTTCAAATATACACACGTGAGGGCTGGGATGCACATCTGCCTACCTTGATTGTTCTTGCTTCACACTGAATTGTGTTGACATACAGCTATGCCATTCTTTCTATTATTTTTCAATTTGTTACACTGTTTTTGAATAAGTAATAGTCTCCCTATAGATACATACATGTATACACATATATATACACATATATGCATGTAAGAAAAGGTCTGTAATGAAAATTATCCTTTCCACCTTTATTCCTCATGATTCTATTTCCAACGCCCCACCTCCCCTATAACCAGCATAGTTCATTTCTTGTATATTCTTTCAAAGCTCCTTTATGCACAGGTAAGCAAATGCAAATATACGTAGCCTTATTTTCTCTCCCTGTTTTTGCACGAAAGGTAACATACTCTGCACATCGTTCAGCACCTTGCTTTTTGTTTTCTTTTTAGAAAGAAGAAGGCTTCTTTATTGCTAGTAGGAGTAAGCAGCCAATTTGTCTATATAGTCTGAAAACATTCCTAAAACTGCACCCTACACCCCCACCTCTCCCCACTCCACCTTTATGAGCAAAGAACTGTCATTACAGTTCAATTCTGAGCTGCTCACCTCCGCTGCATCTATATTGACATAGGGCTGAACCCAAGGGAAACCTGGTGCTCAGAGAACTCATTTTTCAAAATTTGTCTGTTTTTAATTGACTAATAAAATTGTATATATTTATCATATACAATATGATGTTTTGAAATATGCAGGCATCGTGGAATGGCTAAGTCAAGCTAATTAACACATGCCCTACTTCACACACTTACTATTTTTGGGGGCAAGAACACTAATAATCTAATCTCTTAGCAATTTTTAAGGATACAATACATTGTTATTCACTGTAGTCATCATGTCATACAATGGATACCTTGAACTTATCCCTCCTATGCTTTGGCTTACATTACTGTCCCTTCTAAGACTCATGTTGGAATTTAATTCCCAGGGTGACAGTATTGAGAGGTGGTGCCTTTAAGAGGCTGTTGGATCAGGAGGGCTTTGCCCTCACAAATGGATTAACCACTCCTGAATTAATGGATTAATGGATTAATGAGTTATCATGGGAGTACAATTGGTGGCTTTATAAGAAGCAGAAGAGAGATTCCTATCTATATAATTCCATATTAGCATGCTCTGCCCTGCAGCCACGTGAGGCTCTGCATCGCTATGAGAGTCCCCACCAGGAAGAAGGCCTCACCAGATGCCAAGCCATGGACTTCTCAGCCTCCAGAATTGTAAGAAATAAGTTTCTTTCCTTTTCTTTTTTTTTTTTTTTTTGGAGGCGGAGTCTCGCTCTGTCGCCCAGGCTGGAGTGCAGTGGCGAGATTTCCGCTCACTGCAAGCTCCGCCTCCTGGGTTCACGCCATTCTTCTGCCTCAGCCTCCCAAGTAGCTGGGACTACAGGCGTCCGCCACCTCGCCCAGCTAATTTTTTTGTATTTTTTTTAGTAGAGACGGGGTTTCACCGTGTTAGCCAGGATGGTCTTGATCTCCTGACCTCGTGATCCGCCCGTCTCGGCCTCCCAAAGTGCTGGGGTTACAGGCGTGAGCCACTGCCCCCGGCCTTCTTTTCTTTACAAATTACCCAGTTCCGACGTTCTGTGTTAAACAGTGGAAAACAAACTAAGAGCTCTTAATTTAAATTATGTATTCTTTGACCAACATCTCCTTAATCCCTACCTGCCCCTGCCCACCCTGCTGGTAAATACCATTCTACCTTCTGCTTCTGTGAGTTCAACCTTTTAGATTCCACTGCAAGTTACTTTTCAACATTACAGAATCCTTGGCCACCTCTCCTCTTCGGTGCATAGATAGCGTCATCATTCTCTTGTCTCAGCTGCATGGGCTTCCACCTGGATGTTCTGTAATTGACTTAAGTTTATTGATGTATTCTTGATTTATCCTCTAGTCTTTTGCTACTACAAATGCGGCTGCATTGCTTAACCCGTCTGAGTATCACTTTGCACATGGGCAAACATGTCTCTGTAGGATAAATTCCCTGAAGCAGACTCATGAGTCAAAGGGAAGATGTACAAATAATTTTGAAAGTTCTTGCCATGTTACACTCTATGTTATTCACCAGTGACTTCATCTCATTCCTTTAAACCCTGCAGGTATTTTACTGTGTTTCTACAATCATATAACTAGTCCCTGTGGATGGGTGTATATGTTGTTTCCACATTTTTGCTACTGTAAACAATGCTTTGTATTGTGAACACTTTGCAACACACTAGTATGTGTCAATGACCACAAAGGTCCCTCAGCTTTGGGACATGACCAGGCAGCCTGTTTACCTAAAAATCTATTGCTGTTTCAGTGAAGCCTCTTTTGTTCTCACGCCATTGAACCCAGACTGTCTTCCTAGCCCTCATTTACCATGGATCTCCAGTCCGACCTGTTACATAAACTCTGGTTGATGTGGAGCACGTCTGCAAAGCACCCTAGAATGGGCTCCCTGGATACTCTTGAGATAAAAGTGTGGTAAGGCAGGTGAAAGGTTGGGACCAACTGTAGGCACAGCTTCAGGTAGAAAGCAGCATCTAGAGAAGCTAGAGAGTACCTCAAAAATCATCAAGGGGCTTTTTAGAAGCCTCCTGTGCCAGTATCCAGCTGCCCTAGATTCCAATTTAGACGGTCTAGTTAAAATCATCAGAAATGAAATGCTGACTTCACTACTGAAGAGCAGCAGCAGTCTCCAATAGAGCTGGTGGCAGGGTAAATAGGTTCAGATTATTCTGAAGGTGATTTTTTTCTCTATGTCAATCAAAATTTTAAATGTGTAAAAATCTTTTGGCTGAGCAATGAGCAATGCAACTTTTTTTTTTTTTTTTTTTTTTGAGATGGAGTCTCGCCCTGTCGCCCAGGCTTGAGTGCAGTGGCGTGATTTTGGCTCACTGCAACCTCCACCTCCTGGGTTCAAGCAATTCTTCTGCCTCAGCCTCCCGAGTAGCTGGGACTACAGGCATGCCACCATGCCTGGCTAATTTTTGTATTTTTAGTAGAGACGGGGTTTCACCATATTGGCCAGGCTGGTCTTGAACTCCTGACCCCATGATCCACCCGTCTTGGCCTCCCAGAGTGCTGGGATTACAGGCGTGAGCCACTGCATCTGGTTGCAATACAACTTCTAGTACACCCTCCTTAAGAAATTATGTGAATGTAATCACCAAAGATGCGTATTAATTGTGGTACTGATTGGAGGAAGGGAGGGGAATGGCAGTAATTCAAATATTAGTCAATAGGAGACTGCTTCAGTGATGTATATATTTTAATGTAATCATTTAAAAAGAGTAAAGTGACTGTGTATGTTCTAGCCGAAAGCCCATGGCTTCTAAGTACAAAGTTGGTGGTAGAATACTAATGTAATGGAATACTATATAGCAGTGAAAAATGAATCTGTCTCAACTATACTTATCAACACAGATGAATTCCATAAAGTGTTGATCAACAACAACAAAAACAGAAAAAAAGCAGTTTTCAGGATAATTCCTATGGTGTGACAGCATTTATATAATATTTTAAAATGTACCACACAATGCTATATATTGTTCACAGATATTTATATCTGTAACAAATAAATGCATACAATAAATAATAGCAGTAAAATAAGAACAAGTGCACATAATACATGAGAATGCTAAATGCCACATTCAGGGCAGTAGTCCATTCCCAGGGGATGGAGAAGGAGATGGAGAATGTTATGGGGGAGGAAAGGCAGGGGTTTCAACTGTATCAGGAATATTCTATTCTTTAAGATGAACGTGCACATATGTGGGTATTTGCTGCGTTAGCCTTTAACTCTTTTTGATTGACTGAAATATATCAAAATGTGTGACTCAGTAAGTGACAGAACAGTATATGCCATGTGATAACTTTGTAAATGTTCAGACAGATAGAAAATGACATCTGTGTTCATGATGGCTGGCAGGCTGCTGTGTGAGCTCTGCGTTTTACTGGCATGATTTCAATTTACTGTCTAACAACTCCAAAAGACAAGGCTAATGAAACCCCACCTTACAGATGAGAACAGTGAGCCCCGGAGGAGGGGAGCAGCTGTCCAGGGTCTTCCCGGCAGTAACGGTGAGCTAAGTCCAGAACACAAACAGTTCTGACTCCCAATCTCACACTCCTAGGTGCTATTTTGCCTTTTAAAGTAAAAATATGTAACAGTTTTTATATCAATACATTTTATTTAGAGATGAAACAAGACTTGGCCGGGTGCAGTGGCTCACGCCTATCATCCCAGCAATTTGGGAGGCCAAGGCACATGGATCACTTGAGCTCAGGAGTTCAAGACCAGCCTGGTCAACATGGTGCAACCCTGTCTCTACTAAAAATACAGAAAAAAATTAGCCAGGCATGTTGGTTCATGCCTGTAACCCTAACTGTTCCGGAGATTGAAATGGGAGGATCACTTAAACCCAGGAGGCGGAGGTTGCAGTGAGCTGAGATTGCACTGCTGTACTCCAGCCTGGATGACAGAACAGAACTCCATAGAAGAGAACAACAACAACAAAAAAACCCTAACAACGGTTTAAACAAGATTACAATTAACACTGATACCCTGTAGAAAGCGGGATTGGTGAACAGAACGTGGGAGAGAAATGCTTGTATTTTTTATTTCTTACCTCTCAGGTATTCTTGAATTTTTTGAATAAACTATTTCACAGGAAATAATTATTTGAAGACGTGGGAAACAGGAAAAGTGCACGGGAAACAATGTCAGAAAGTGTCTAACTCTACCCCAGTTTTCTCTCTATGATCTTGAATAGGTCACTTCCCCTGTAGGAACCATTTTTTTTTTTTTTTCACCTGTAAAATGGGAAAAACAAGATGTCAACTTTACAGTATTGTTTGGAGAGCGGAATGAGATCGTAAGAGGGAATGAACTCTGTGGAGTATAAATTGCCACTTGAATATCAGTATTGTTAGCATGGGCATACAGGCAGAGGGTTGCAACTGACTGATAGGGAAGACCCCTGCTGCCCCCAAGGCCACCACCACCTCTGCCTTTTGTTCCAGAAGGTCTTCTCAAAGTGCAAATGGGATTAACACTATGAATCTGTCCTTCCAAGTGGACCTCGGGGTGATAGTAGCTGTTGCCTGGTCCAGTGACGAGCATGTAATAAGTCCTGAATGAATGAATGATAAATGGATGAATGAAGCGATTATCAAACGTGCCTGAGACGGGGAAACTCAGCTCTCGCCAAATCCAACTTCTTTATTTATAAAATAGAGATTAAGCTAAGACCTTGTCCGACCCTAAAATTCAATGATACAAGCAACACAAAGCTGATCAGTTCCGGGAATTGGAAAGGAAGACTTTCTCAGTCCTGAGGGCAGCGCCAGATCACATCTGTGTTGTGTTCACTGTGATTAACCCAGTGGTCTTCAACCAGAGGCAATCGTGCCACCCAGGGAAATATCTGGCAGTGTTTGGAATCATTTTTGGTTGTCACAACTGGACAGAGGATGGGAGGGTGGGGCACACAGGTTGGGGGAGGTTTGCTGCTGGCATCTAGTGGGTAGAAGCTAGGGGTACTGCTCCATTTCCTACAATGCACAGAGCAGCCCCTTGTCACCCAGCAAAAATGATCCAGCCTAGATGTCGAAGGCATAAAAGTAACTGGCAGTACAGTTGATTCTATGCCTTCATCTATCCAGATGTTCCTGGCTTTGTTTTCAATTTTGTTTGACGTGCTCTGCTGTGGTTTTTCAAGCCTCAAACAGTCTTGTTCTTTCACTGCTACTGAAGTGCTGTGTTGACTTTGGACAACTGCTTCCCCTCTTTGAACCTCACACTCCTTTGCTGGGCAGTTTGTAACCACGATCTCCAGGAGCCTTTTGATCTTTAAGATGTGATATTTGTTTTCGGTTTTGTCCCCGTTGGGGCCGAAAAAACTACCAAGGCAGGTTGGGCAAGTCTTTGTATTGTGGATTCTGAAGTGTAAGAAATAACCACTGGATTGGGTATTAATGAGGATTAGAATAGTGACTAGCATTTTTGCAGTACCTTTTACCGAAAATACATCCATTGATTCACCTGCCAGTCCTGCATCCTAAAGGTAGTCCCTGTACATAGTGCCATGAGGGAATAATGCTGGTCATCTCCACCAGGAAACTGCATTCCGAAGAGGCTCAGTGACTTAGTCTGTGAAGTGCTTCTGTGGTTACAACCATGTGTGTGCATTCCTAGACCTCTCAATCACCAGGGGCTAGAGACAGCGTCTTAAAGTCAGCTCGTTCTGTAAATATTTATTTCATTTAAGAAAGTCTTTTAAGTACTTATTATACATATTTTGGAAAATGCCAAAAAGTAGGAAGGAGAAAATACACCCAGAGGCCCCCAGGGCCTCCATCTTAGCGCCATTTTTCAAGTCAAAACATGATTCTCTGCATTGCAATTTGTTTTACTTGGTTGCCTCTAGTCATTTTCATACATACCATAGAATTTTATATCTCGTTCTTTTCACTGAACATTATAGCAGTAGCATCTCCCAGCTCTCGTTTCTTCACTCACATCACCTTGTGCCTGCACGATGATGTGTTATGCTACTACTTGGAATTCTGTGCCTCTCCCAGGCATTCTGCTGCGGCTGGGGATTTAAGATACAAACCTTTAGCTTCAGAGCTTGTGCTTTTTTTTTTTTTTTTTTTTTTTTGAGATGGAATTTTTACTCTGTTGCCCAAGCTGCAGTGCAGTGAGTGGCTCAGTGACACCTCCACCTTCTGGGTTCAAGCGATTCTCCCGCCTCAGCTTCCCAAGTAGCTGGAATTACAGGTGCCCACCACCACACCTGACTAATGTTTGTGTTTTTAGTAGAGATGGGATTTCACAACGTTGGCCAAGCTGGTCTCCAACTCCTGACCTCAAGTGGTCCGCCTGCCTCAGCCTCCCGAAGTGCTGGGATTACAGGTGTAATCCACCACACCTGGCCAAGCTTGTGCTTTTTTTTTTTTTTTTTTTTTCAGTTTAATGGGATGTTCCTAGTCTAATCTCCTATCTCCCCAACAAAGTTAGAAAAATGGGAGAGAAAGAGAGATATGCTGCCTCCCCAGCTTGGACGGCAGAACAAATGTTCAATTG
The DNA here is from genome assembly GCF_001698545.2 of Rhinopithecus bieti. Classification (NCBI taxonomy): domain Eukaryota; kingdom Metazoa; phylum Chordata; class Mammalia; order Primates; family Cercopithecidae; genus Rhinopithecus; species Rhinopithecus bieti. Next base: position 1,865,942 of record NW_016803781.1, on the reverse strand, counting down.
CCTTCGACGTGGCACGGCTCTGTCCCTGGGGGGAAACGCACCATCAGTGTGCATTTAAGGAAAGCACCATTTCTTCTGTCTGATCTCTGTAGTGGATTATCAGTGTGTGTCTGTTTTCCTAACTCCTTGAGGGCAGGGGCCATATCAGAATGTTCACTCTCTTGTGTCGAGTGTCAACCGTAGGAGAAAGTGAACACCCAACACTTTGATTGATTGATTTACCGCATTTGAGTAGAGCTCCGTATGTACATAATAAAGGAAGAATCAGATAAATGTGACTATCGTGTTTGAAAATTTTAAGCTGGGCGCGGTGGCTCAAGCCTGTAATCCCAGCACTTTGGGAGGCCGAGACGGGCGGATCACGAGGTCAGGAGATCGAGACCATCCTGGCTAACATGGTGAAACCCCGTCTCTACTAAAATACAAAAAACTAGCCGGGCGACCTGGCGGGCGCCTGTAGTCCCAGCTACTTGGGAGGCTGAGGCAGGAGAATGGCGTGAACCCGGGAGGCGGAGCTTGCAGTGAGCTGAGATCCGGCCACTGCACTCCAGCCTGGGCGGCAGAGCGAGACTCCGTCTCAAAAAAAAAAAAAAAAAAAGAAAATTTTAAATGTCTGAAAAAAAATGAATTATTTTAACTCAGTGGTCATCGGACTCCAAGAAAAACAAGGCTATTGGAGCAAGTTATAAAGTTGCTGGATACGGAGTTTTGTCCCCATGATGTAATTCTTCTCTATCTGGACATCATCATGGGGACATTCTGATTGCTCCAGTTTCCTGCTGAGGCCCTGAAGTACAATTTTCGCTAATTCCCATTGGGACTTGGTTTTGCATGGCACTAATCTGGCCAACATCCTGACTAAGAATGAGGCCTGTGGGCTGCCTATGTTGCAGACCACAGATGCATATCATCTGTGTTGGACTTGGCCTTAAGTTTGGAGCCAGCTAGCAAGATCCAAGCTTGTGTATGATTAAGGAAAAGGGCATGGTAGGGACTGAGAGATGAATTTATCTGGTGGATACAAAACTCTCCTTGATGGTCAGGTTTTCAGTGGGAAAAGGCTGACTCCGAACCCAGCTGGGTTTCCTTCCTAAAGTGCTTTATAGCTGCTGTGGTTAGCACCCTTTTACCCTGGAGGACCCAGAGAGTAAGAATAGCAGCTGCGAAGAGGAAGCCAATTAGGGAATCTGTTTTCTTGCATTTCCTTCTGTTCCTTTGACTGTATTTGGGTCTTGGAGGACTGGGATTGCTAGAGGAGATCACACGCCTTGGAAAGAGTCAAAGAGTCACCACCTGCTGCACAAACCCGTACTTTGTTTCCTGCTACCTGTGTGCTCAGGCACTTAGAAGACAAAACAGATGAGGAACACATAGTAAGTCAGGTGGGTTCACATGTTCCCAAACTTCCCTGACAACCCTGATAATAAAAGTCACCAGAGGAGTTTTTCAATCCTCAGCTTCCCAAGACTCACCCCTGGAGATCAGATGTGGTGGGTCTGAATTCTGCAGGGGTGGGGTTGGAGATTAGAAAAACACTTTAGCCCACCCAACAGAGACAAACAAAATGAGGCGGAAAGGGAAGAGCCAGATTTAAACTGAGGAGGAGGATGCCAAATGACACCAATACCCCATATTTCTTAAGAGAGGTAGTAGCATGGTCTTTGGGGTCAGAAAAACTGAGATTTGAAACCCAGCTTTGCTGTGTGACCTCAAAAAGTGATTTAACATCCCAAAACCTCACTTTGATCATTCAGAAAATAGGAACAATAATTTCTGCCTGATAAGGTTGAGAAAGAATTAAAAATGAGGCAATGGATGCAAAGCCCTCTTCATCACTCAACAAAGCAATCAAAACTAAAACATTATAAATACCACTGTTATTTTGGTCAAGGTGAATTGATGTGCTTTTGGTCACCTCCTTGTGTGCAGATGACACAACTTGTGTTCCCAATCATGCTCTCTCTCTCTCTCTCTCTCATTCCTGCTTATAATCAAGGGGTAATGTTTGTAAAAGAGCTGGCTGGCCAGATAATCCAAAAAAAAAGAAAACTCCCTGTTGGGATTCAGCAGTTACCTTCCCCAATTTAGCAGGGTTAACAAATGGCTCTAAGAATAATTGTCAATTTCCTGGTCATTTCAAAAACCCAACAATGTCTGAGCTAGAAAGGCTCTTCCATCATATGCAGTCTGGCTGCCCATTTGACGCATAGAGGAGATGGAGAGAAGAGGAGACCCGTTCAGAGTCATGCTAGTGAATAGTGGCCAAGATAGGACACCACCCAGGTCCCCCAGCTCCTGGTTGTATCCAAGTACTTTGTGTTGTATCACAGCTGGGTCTTGGAAGCTGGGTGTCCTGACCCCTCCCCTCCCCTGTCTTTTGTCCCTTCCCCTCTTTTCACTCCATTGTCTACAAAGATGGTCAACATCAATCATTTTAGAAAAGCGACAGTGAGCATAAAAGCCATTGCTTTGGGGCAGATCCACGTCTGGTCTAATCCAGCAAGGTAGATAGAATACCTCCATTATACAGAAGAGGCTGCTGAACTTCAGTAAGTTTCAAGGACTTGCCCAGACTCACTCAGCTTGTAACTGTAACCGGCAGGATTTGAACCCTAACTCTGAAGCTTCACTACTCCCCACCTTGGACTAGGAAATCTGCCTGATGCCTGAATGACCTTGACCTGCCCTTATACCATCCACTCACGCTGCTCCCAGATACCCACTCCTGGCCCAGCATCACTGGCGGCCTGGAAGGAACACTGGCTGGTAATCAATGCTACACAACAGGAACATTTGTTGATGCCAGTTGCAAACTGTTGCAGTCTATATAGATTAAGCCACTGCCGCCAACTCCATGAAAGTAAATGAGCCTCTCCAACGACTGCTGAAATAAATTTAAATGACAGCACTGGAGGGCCTAGAGACTGTAGCTGAGCGAGTGTCTCTCTGCAGAAAATCGACAAGGACAGCTATCAGTCTGAGGGCCTTTGTCCCCATGATGTAATTCCTCTCTATCTAGACATCATCATGGGGATGTTCTGATTGCTCCAGTTTCCTGCCGAGGGGCTGTGATTGCAATGACAAGAGTAAAAACCGTGACGGCAGCTGGCATTTGCTAAGCACTCACTACGGGTGAGGCGCTGTCCTAAGTGCTTTGCACACATCAACTTGCTGAATGATGGCAACCCCAGGAAATAGAAAATGATAGCCCCATTTGACAGCTGAGGGAACTGAGGCTCGGAGAGTGAAGTCATTAACCAGCAGTTGGCAGAACTGGGTCTTTAAAAAGCAAACAATGCTGGTTTCCAGCACCATTCTTCCAGACAGCTGCCTGGGCCAGCCCTTCTTTAAAATGACTAAATGGTTTTACCTTCAAGACAAAAATAAATTGTAAGGATGGGGACCGAGGTGGGAGGATCACTTGATCCCAGGAGTTTGCACCCAGCCGTAGTGAGATCCGTCTCAAGAAAAAACAAAATGAATTACAAGAAGTTTGCAAGGTACACAAGGCCCTCCAGGGCCTGGCCCCTGTCTCCCTACCATACCAGCTTTATCCCCCGTACCCTCCACTTGTGCTCCAAAACCCCTTCCAATTCTTTTGTGCCCACTTCTGCCCAGCCTCCAAACCTCTGTGGGTCTTCACACAGGCCTCTGTTCTGAATCTGCCTCATGATTCTGAATCCTAAAATATTTCTGTGTCTCCCACAAGGTTACTCTTACACTCTTTCAGTTTAAAATTTACTTCCCCCAACCCTGCTTTTACACTGTTGGTGGGAATATAAATTAATTCAACCATTGTGGACGACGGTGCTGAGATTCCTCAGATATCTAGAACCAGAAATACCATTTGACCCAGCAATCCCATTACTGGGTATGTACCCAAAGGAATATAAATCATTCTATTACAAAGATACATGTATGCCCATGTTCATTGCTGCACCATTCACAATAGCAAAGATGTGAAATCAACCCAATGCCCATCAATGATAGACTGGATAAAGAAAATATGGCACATGTACACCATGGAATACTATGCAGCCATAAAGACAAACAAAATCATGTCCTTTGCAGGGACATGGATGGAGCTGGAAGACGTTATCCCTAGCAAGCTAAGGCAGGAACAGAAAACCAAACACCACATGTTCTCACTTACAAGTGGGAGCTGAACAATGAGAACACATGGACACAGGGAGGGGAATAGCACACACTGGGGCCTGTTGCGGGTTGGGGTGGGGGGAAGGAGAGCATTAGGAAAAATAGGTAATGCATGCTGGGCTTAATAACTAGGCAATGGATTGATAGGTGCAGCAAACCACCATGGCACATATTTACCTATGTAACAAACCTGCACATCCTGCGCATGTGCCCCAGAACTTAAAATTAAAACTTGAATTTCAAAAAACTTCGCTCCCCTCAACAAGCCCAGGCAGAGCACACAGCTTGGAAAAGAGAGTGTGGCCTGGTGTCCGTCTCCACTCATCCTCTTAGCCTCATGTCTGTACAGGGAGCAATCTGCCCAACTGTACCCGGCAGTCCTGTCCTGCAGACAGGGTTAGGGGCCTGTCTTCTCTGTCCTCCTAGCACACAAGCTTTTCTCTTTCCAAGCATTCATCATATCAAATATGATTGTGTCTACTTTCCCATCCCCCTTCCCAGTACATATACAACCAGGCAGTGAGACACCTGTGCTTTTTGTTTCTATACTCCTAATGCTTAGCTCAGTCCTGGCATAATCAAGCCCAAGTCTTCAGGAAAAAGAAGGAAGGAAGTGGGGGAATGAGGGAAGGAAATGAAGGAGGAAGGAAGAAAGAAAAACAGAAGAGGAAAGGAAGGAGGGAGGAAGGGAGGGAGGGAAGAAGAAAGAAAGAAAGAAAAAGAAAGAGAGAGAAAGAGAAAGAAAGAAAGAAAGAAAGAAAGAAAGAAAGAAAGAAAGAAAGAAAGAAAGAAAGAAAGAAAGAAAGAAAGAAAGAAAGAAAGAAAGAGAAAGAAGAAGGAGTAAGGAGGAAGAAGGAAGGAAGGAGAGACAGGGAGGGTAGGAGGAAAAGAAGGAAGAAAGAAGAGAAAGAGGGTGAGAGGGAAGAAGGAGAAAAAAGAAACGAAGGGAGGGACAGAGAAAGGAGGAGTTGGTTTAGAGGCCAGCCTGACGAGCCTTGGGCACCGCCCTTAGGAGGGCCACCCTCAGAGTCTGACAGCAGGTCAGCAGGTGAAGGTCCTAAATCTCCCCAAACTAATTGGTGTCTTTTCTCCTCTTCCAAGACGCTCTTCCCGAGGGTCCTTACCTCCTGCCCTCAGGCGCCCTGGAGAGAGGCAGTCCTGGCAAAGAGCACCCCGAAGAGAGACTGGTAACTGCGCCCCCCAGTTCCTCACAGTCCAGGGAAGTGCTGGGAGAGCTGGAGCTGGATGGGACCGCACCCTCTGCACATCATGACACCCCAGCCCTGTCACCACTGCTTCCAGAGGAGGCCCCTGCCAAGCACACCTTGCCCCCCAAGAAGAAACTGCCTTCACTCAAGGAGGTGAACTCCGCCAGGAAGCAGCTGAGGCCCAAGGCCACCTCCGCAGCCACTGTCCAAAGGGCGGGGTCCCAGCCAGCGTCCCAGGGCCTGGGTCTCCTCTCCTCCTCCACGGAGAAGCCTGGCCCACCGGGGGACCCGGACCCTATCGTGGCCTCCGAGGAGGCATCAGAAGTGCCCCTCTGGCTGGACCGAAAGGAGAGTGCAGTCCCCACAACACCCGCACCCCTGCAAATCTCCCCCTTCACTTCGCAGCCCTATATGGCCCACACGCTCCCCCAGAGGTCAGAACCTGGGGAACCTGGGCCTGACATGGCCCAGGAGGCCCCACAAGAGGACACCAGCCCCATGGCCCTGATGGACAAAGGAGAGAATGAGCTGACTGGGTCAGCCTCAGAAGAGAGCCAGGAGACCACTACCTCCACCATTATCACCACCACAGTCATCACCACCGAGCAGGCACCAGGTATGCAGCCCCCAACTTCTGAAGCCCTCCTGAAACAGCCATGAGGCATTCACTATGCTCAGGGCATGGGGGTAGAGGAAGCTCAAGAAGCCCAAGCCCTACCATCAGTTACCGTCTATTGAGCACTGACTATGAGCTTCGCCCTGTGGCTCAGAATTAACAGCCTCATTTCATTTGTTTGTTGTTGTTTTGGGGGGTTGTGTTAGCAACAGGGTCTTGATCTGTGACCCAGGCTGGAGTGCCATGGCACGATCATAGCTCACTGCAGCCTCAAACTCCTATGCTCAAGTGATCCTCTTGCCTCTGCCTCTTTAGTAGCTGGGACCACAAGCATGCACCATGATGTCCAGCTAATTTTTCTTTTCTTTTTTTTTTTTTTTGTAGAAAGGGGGTCTTGCCCTTTGTCCAGGCTGGGGAACTCCTGGGCTCAAGCAATCCTCCCACCTCAGCCTCCCAAAGCACTGGGATTACAGGCATGAGCCAGGACAATCAGCCAACATCCCCATTTTAAAGATGAAACAACTGAAACCCTGAGACCCCCAAGCAACCTGCTAAAGGTCACACAGCTGATGAGCAAGATTCAAAATCTTTTCATCTTGGAACAGAATTCTTCATTTAACCTGCTTCAAAGCCATTAGCCTTTTCAAAGTACATTTACTTTTAGCATTGCATGTGTTTTCTAGACTTGACAAAATGCTCTTCTGTGTTCCAGTCTTCTCTACCATCTTTAAAATGGGAGAGGGACCCCCAGTTGTCAAGCATACACGGATTTTGGACAAGTGCAATGTGGCCACCCTTCAAAGCATATGAGCTCTGGGTCCAAATCCTGCTTGCTGTTTGAGCTTGGCCCCTCTCTGAGCTTTTGTTTACTTCCCTGTAAAATGGGGATGAAATATTATCAGTCCCTATGAGAATGAGTGGGGTCACCCCTGTTGACTGGCTAAAATGGTGCCTAGCAGGATATAGCAAGTGATCATTCCACATCAATTATTGCTATTTTTATTATCATGTCGATTCTGGAGCTGAAGAATTAACACCAGAAGGACAGATGGGAACAGCAAAATGCTTTTTTCTCCTAATGCCCCCATTCCAGCCCACAGCCCATGGTTGAGCTTACATCCAAGATGTCTTCGGTGTCCTAATTAAAGTCCTTCCTTCCAGCTCTCTGCAGTGTGAGCTTCTCCAATCCTGAGGGGTACATTGACTCCAGCGACTACCCACCGCTGCCCCTCAACAACTTTCTGGAGTGCACATACAACGTGACAGTCTACACTGGCTATGGGGTGGAGCTCCAGGTAACCCCAGGAGGGTACCTCACAAGAGGCAGCCTCTTCTAGCAGGAAGTCTCAGGAGGATTGCATGAGTCACGTTTACTGTTATGCTAACCAGTTTGGTTCTGTCTTTGCTCAACCAGGTCAACTTTAGCTGGGTTTTGGCGAATGAGTAGGAGTTCTTAACTCAATGCCTCACTAAAATATCTTGATAGGGATGGAGGGGATATGCTGACAGATTCTGAGGCATTTCCCAGAAGGAAAATCCCATGATACTCTGCTTATCTCTCTCTCTCTCTCTCTCTCTCACACACACACACACACACAGAAGCTCCACCTGATTCATTTGATTCTTGCTTGCTTGCTTGTTTCTTTCTCTCTCTCTTTTTTTTCTCTTTCTCTTTCTCTTTCCTTCTTGCTTGCTTGCGTTCTTGCTTCTTTCTCTTTCTCTTTCTCCTTCTTTCTTTCTTTCTTGCTTGCTTGTTTGCTTGGTTTCCTTCATTTTCTGGTTATTAGAACATTTTATTCTTAAACTTTTGCCCACACAGTAAGAGAGGAAAAGCAGGATGGCATAATGTTCAAATATCTGGGTTTTAAGTCCTACCTCTTCCAGTTAAAACTGCGTGACTTTGAGCAAGGAGATTCACCTCCCTGAGCCTCAGTTTACCCATCAATAAAATAGGAATAATGTTATTGCTTTTCAAAATTTGAGGGAGCAGAAAATATGACAATGCAGAGAGCTTTTGGCCACAGCCCAGCAGAGAGAGAGAGGAGAGAGAGAGAGATCATTTGGCCAGAGTCCAGCAGAAATCGCGACCATGCAGTGCATGTTATCCGTTATCTTCAGTATGCTAATCACCCTGAATATGTTCCTTTTTCTCATGGGAAATAAAGAGCTGTCAAAAGTTTCTGAGCTGGGGCAGGTGTATGACCTTACCTTAGGAAGGGTTTTGTTTTGTTTTACAAAAACAAAAGGTAGGCTCCTCAGCAGTAGAACCTGTAGTCTTTGCAGACTCCAGAGCTTTGCACAGTGTGTGGCACACTGTCGGTGCTTAATGATTGTTCATGGAATTCAAATAAACTGGAGAAAATCTGCAGTCCAGATGATTTTAGTGCTTAATGAACCCTTTCCTCCATGTCATGAAGAGTATTGGACCCACTATGTGTCCAACACTGTGTGGAGCCTTTTACCAGGCACAGTAGAGTTCATTCATTGAGCAATTACTATGCACCAGGCAAAGCTGTTGATACAGGAGAATATGTTGATATAAAAAACTGATGCAATGCCTGCCCTAAAAGAGAAATACATAGGATGCCATTTAATAGGGACTCTAATTGGTGTCTACAGAGGATGTTGTGGAATCACAGCAAAGGGACAGGCAAACTCCTTGGCAATCAGGGAAGGGCTCATAGATGAGGGCAATTTTAATGGGGCTTTGGTGAATGAGTAGGAGTTCATCCAAGAGAAAAGAGGATAAGATATAAGGCCCGAAGGAAGAAGAGCTTTTGGGTAAGGCCTGCCCTGTTTAGAGGAGAGGCAGAGAAACTAAAATTCCAAACCCTACTTGTGAAAGCATAAGTCTTCAAATTGGGCATTGAAACCTGACTAAAGTCTCCCTTACACACACACACGCACATACCATTTGTTCAGCCTCCCTGCATACAACTAAAGTATCTCCCTTCTTTCTTCTCAAATCCCACAGAGTGTAAATGGCAAAGCAAGCACCTGATCCTTTGAGGTAGGGATTGATTGTCCTGCAGTTGTAGCCACGATTTGGGAGGATAAGAGAGTGGGCCAGAGAGTACCCTAGAAATGAGGCCCCCACCCCTCACTTACCAATTTATGCAGAAAATGGAAGAACATATTCAATCTTTTTGTAATATTTTCTGAGCACCTAATATGTGCCAGGTACTATTCTAGGCACTGGAAACATGGAACAGTATGGAGAAATCCCTATCCTTGCAGAGTGTACATTCTGGTGGAATGCCTCTCTCGGCTCCCTGGAGATTGGACCTCAAGCACGAGCTGATCCAAATGCTGCCTCCACTTCCCAGCTCCAGGATAATGTATCCCACCTGCTAGCATCCAGGGCCTCTGCCAAAGGCCCCTCTTACAGGACACAGCAATGGGGGCCTCACATTGCAAGTCCCTTGCAATGCCTCTGCCTTGCAGTTTGGTTTCACTCTATCCCCTTGGATTCTGGGGAAATTAGAGGGACCTTGATGTTCCCAGGGCTCCTGTGGGCTGGGTATGGGGCCCAGCGGTCCTGTTGACCAGGGGCTATCAGTGCCTGGGCTACTTTTCAGTGACATCTTTGCAACCTCAGAGGGCTCTGTCTCAAACACAACTCAGAGTTTGTCTCTGTCTGCTTCTGCCTGTTCCCAGGTGAAGAGTGTGAACCTGTCCGAGGGGGAACTGCTGTCCATCCGCGGGGTGGATGGCCCCACCCTGACCGTCCTGGCCAACCAGACACTCCTGGTGGAGGGGCAGGTAATCCGAAGCCCCACCAACACCATCTCCGTCTACTTCCGGACCTTCCAGGACGACGGCCTTGGGACCTTCCAGCTACACTACCAGGGTAGGGTCAGACCAAGGCTGAAGAGCCTCAGTTTCCCTCTGGAGAAAAGGATTTTAAAACTTTTTGTGCCAGGGCCTCTCTGACAGTTTGGTAAAACCTACAAACCACTTCTCAGAATAATGTTTTTAAAAGTATAAAATAAAATATATACAATTTTAAAGAAAACAGTATTACTGAATTGCAGTTATCAAAATACTGTTATAATCTATGATGCCTTAATCTATGTGCTTTTTATTAATTCATTAAACAATATCTTCTAGTAGTTCTTATAATTGCTGACATTTCAAAGTACTAAGGAGCATAAGAAGTATGTTGAGATACCCATTATGATGTGAAAAATATCTGTGGTTTCTCTTGGTGTCAAAGTCACAGGTTCTACTACAATGTTGCAGTTTGTTGTCAGGAAATAGCACAGCTAAGGTAGAGGCTAATGAAAATAAGCAAGTAACTTTCCTTCATTCAAGTTGGCAGGCCCTGAGCTCAATACGTAGATCCCCTGTGCATCCACAGACTCCTGATAAAGAGCTTTAACAGGATCCTTCTCTCTTTTCTTCTTTCTCTACTGTTCTTCCTTTTGGTCTGTTCCTAAGTCTCCTCTGTTTTGCTCTCTGTTCATTCCTCTCTTCTCTTACTTCCTTTTTCCTTCCTTCTTTTCTCCTCCCTCTTTTCTTGTGTGTTTCTTCATTTCCTCCTCTCTTTCTCTTCCTTTCCACCCTCTATTTTCCCTCCCTTCTCTTTCTCTCTCTCTCTCCTTTCCTAGTCCCCCTTTTTCTTCCTCTTTTCTTCCACTCTCCCTGCACCCCATTTCCTCCTGCGCAGTTCCCATGACCTCAGGTCTCCTTTGCCTCACCCAGGAACTTTCCCTTGGATACTTATCAACTGCTGAAATACATGAATGGAAAGTGGATTCGTGAACCATGCAACCAGATATTGAGAGTCATCATGTTTTATATCAAATCGTCCAGACATTTGAAAACAACAACAACTCATTTTCAACTTTTCTCTCACCTGTTTCTGAAACAAGTGGATGACTACATAGGGGAGTGTCCACTTCATCACAACTTTTCAATATGGATACTTCCCTTTGCTGTTGTTGTGAATTTGAAAGCAACAACAAAAAGGAATTTGAATCGTGAACATGAATATATTCCTCCTAATCAGCACTGAGAATACAGATATTCTATGCTGCAGGAGAGGTCAGACTATGGTCTAGGGTGAAGAAGCTAGCATGAATTTGACATCCTCTTGTGAAAACTGAGGAATTCAATATGGCCCCCTGCACCCTTTTACTACCCCCATCTACTGACTGCGGAGGAGGCTCTTTCTTTGTGTTATCTCGTTTAATCCCCTCCACCACCTGTGAGGTGGAGGCACTGAGTCCTTGTCTCAAGGTGACATTGTTTGTAATTGATAGAGTAAGAATGTAAACTAACACTGGTTTTCCCTCCAAGGCCCAAGCTCTTGTCTCACAGGCCAGTAGTTCTCAAGCTTTCATATCCTTGGGCATTTCCCAAAGACCTGGTTCAAGCATCTGCATTTTTAACAAGCACCCAAGATGTGCATGCAGGTGGGACTAAACTTTGTGGGTGGTCTTGCCCCTCCCAGTCCCAGAGAGAAGGCCATTTTGTGTCCACATAGTTAGAGATAGGCTCAAAGGAGGTATGGAAACTCCTTTTTCATCCCAAACCCACTGTCTCTGGTTAGGCAAGGTGGCAATTTTTAAGCCCCAAGAAAGTGCTAACCTGGCAGCTTCAGCACGATATGATCAAAGAGAGTCACAAAAATAGCGTTCTCTGGAGCTCTGGAGTCCCCAGGGGCCTCATCTTCTCTCCCCAGCACAAATTGGCTCCCAGGATGTGGGTCAGGTTCTTGATCTCCCGCTCCGAGTAGTGACTGAGTCTGCCTCTGCATTTCTTCCCAGCCTTCATGCTGAGCTGCAACTTTCCCCGCCGGCCTGACTCTGGGGATGTAACGGTGATGGACCTGCACTCAGGTGGGGTGGCCCACTTCCACTGCCACCTGGGCTATGAGCTCCAGGGCGCTAAGATGCTGACGTGCATCAATGCCTCCAAGCCGCACTGGAGCAGCCAGGAGCCCATCTGCTCAGGTATGCTGCAGTCTCAACCTGATGGTCCCGCTAAGAGGGGAAAGACCAACCTGTAGGACATCAAGAGTGACCTCAGGGAATGGCTTTCAGCCCAGGGGAAGAAACTGCTCCAAATATAGATGACTGTTGCTATTTATTTATTTTTTTGTATTGGAGCAAAATTCAAAAAATTTCATAATATGAAACGTACCATTGGAGACATTTTAGTATGTTCACACTACTGTGCAACCATCACCACTATCTAGCTCTGAAACATCTTTAATGCCCCAAATGGAAACACTGTACTGAAAGCAGTCACTCCCCACCCCTCCCTCCTCCCCACACTCCCTTGCAACCAGCCGTCTGCATTCTGTCTCCATGGGTTTATCTATTGTGGGTATTTTATGTAAATGGAATCATGTAATATGTGACGTTCATGTCTGACTTCTTTCACTTAGCACTTAGCACTTAGCACTGTGTTTTCAAGGTTCATGCATGTTGTAGCATGTATCAGTACTTCATTTCTTTTTATGGCTGAATAATATTCCATTGTATGGATGTGCGACATTTTGTCGATCTGTTTATTCATTAGTAGACATTTGAGTCATTTCTACTTTTCAGCTGTTAGGAACAATGCTTCTATGAACATTTGTACAGAAGTTTTTTGTGTGGATATGGTTTTCATTTCTCTTAGATATATACTTGAAAGTGGGATTGCTGGGTCTTATGGCCACTGTATGGATAACTTTTGGAGGAACCATCAAACGATTTTCCACAGCAGCTGCACCATTTTACCTCCCCCCAGCAATGTGAGGGTACCAGTTTCTCCACATCCTTGCCCACACATGTTATTTTCCACGTCATTGTTTTTATTATAGCCATCCTTATGGGTATGAAGGGATCTCGTGGCTTTAATTTCCATTTCCCTGATGATTAATGACGTCAAGCATCTTTTCACGTGTGTGTTGGCCATTTGTAGATCTTCTTGGGGGAAATGTCTAGTCAAGTCCTTTGCCCATTTTTTATCAGATTGTTTGTCTTTGTGTTGTTGAGTTGTAAGCATTCATTATATATTCTGATCACTAGACCCTTATCAGTAGTTTGCAAATATTTTCTCCCATTTCATGGGTTGTCTTTTCACTTCTTAACAGTGTTACTTGATGCACAAAGCTTTTACATTTGGCAAAATTAAATTTTCTTTCGTGTGCTTTGAGTGTAACTACTGCTATTTTTCAAGCCCAGCCAATAGTGTTGTGCACCATGCCAGCGGCTGCATTTAATCCTCACAGCAATCCCATAGGATGGGAGCCATTATCCCCATTTTACAGATGAGGCTCATGGAGGTGAAGTCACTCACTCAGTCACCACATAGAAATTTTGTTTATTTGTTTGTTTGGTGGTGGTGGTGGTTTTTTTCTTTTTTTGAGATGGAGTTTCACTCTGTAGCCCAGGCTGCAGTGCAGTGGTATGATCTCCGCTCACTGCAAGCTCCGCCTCCCGGGTTCATGCCATTCTCCTGCCTCAGCCTCCCGAGTAGGTGGGACTAGAGGCACCCGCCACCACGCCTGGCTAATTTTTTCTGGTTTTGCTAGAGATGGGGTTTCACCGTGTTAGCCAGGATGCTCTCGATCTCCTGACCTCATGATCCACCCACCTCAGCCTCCCAAAGTGCTGGGATTACAGGCGTGAGCCACCACGCCCAGCCCAGAAATTGTTGAAGGTAGGCTGCTGAGGCAGTCTGATGCCCTCTAGTAAAGAGAAGTAGGCCTGCTGAGCCAGCTGATAGAATCTGAGACTTCAAGGACAGATGGAATTTTAAGCACCTGTTGGGCATTGTTTGTCATTCAGAGCCTTTCCTATCTATGTACTCATTCAACAAACATCTATTGAGCACTCACTGTGTGGTAGGCATTGCACCTGTTGCTAGAGCTATTGCAGGAACCCTGACCCAGTTCCTGCTCTCACAGAGTTTCTAGCCAAGGTGAGGCTGTAGTGTGTAAACAAGTAAACAAGGATGCAAACATGCTGGTAACAGATTGTGTTAAGGACCAGGAAAGAAATTCACTGGGTGGAATGATGCAGAGTGAGGACAGAGAAGACACCAGTGATTGTGAGAGGCATTGCAATGGAGGAAACGTGTGCAGGAAGAAGATGTGATAGAGGACCTCATCTGGGAGGAGGACAGTGATGAGCGAAGGGTCAAGGAAGGATTACCTGATAACACTCCATGATTTGGAAGTTGAGTAGGAAATAGACTGAGGGTGGAAAATGGTGGGCGGTGGGGGGATGGGGATCATTCCAGGCAGACGCACTAGCATATGCTAAGGTTCAGAGGTGGGAAGGAACTCAATGAGTTTGAGAGAGCAAATAAATACATAAGATCAATCTGGCTAAAGTGCAGAGAAAATATCAGGACAGGAGGCTGGGGCAGTGGTCAGAAACTGTACTGCTCAAGGTCTTGAGAAGACAGGTGGACTAGGCAGGAGATATCTGGAAAAATGTAAGCATAAGGGTGATCATTCTGACTTCTATTTGGCAAAAATGATTGAGGGTGGTCAGAGTGGATCCATGGAAATCAAGATGGACAATATCTACTGTTTCACTTGAACTCAGGGAGATAAGATTACCACTTTCATAGGCAAAGAGAATGAGGCTTAGAGAGATGAAGTAACATACTTGAAGTGGCAGAACTTAGTCCAGAACCCTTCTCTCCTGAGCTCTTTCCCTTACAACTTCCTTACTCAAAATATGCTCCTCAGACTAGTGAAATTATTAGAAATGCATAATCCTGAGCTCCATGCAAAACCAAATGAATCAAAATGTTCACTTTAACATGTCCCTTGGGTGACTCATGTGCACATTACACCTGGAGAAGCACTGGTCTATACCACACTATCCCTGCACCAGTGGGCACAGCCTTGGTCATCTTCAGCTCTCAAGAGAACAAAAGCCTTTCAGAATTCTCGAAAGTCCTGATGGTGGTTAAGACAGCATAGGTTGCCCTGCCACCTACTATGTGCCAGGCTAGGAGCCGTGTGTGAAGAGAATATTGGAAATAATAAAACATAATTCCCACCCTCCAGTTATTCATAGCCAAGTGGAGCTCAAAAAGCAAATGAGAGTTAATGATGAATTCCGAGATTTAATTGTTACAGTATTGTTCCCCCAAGGCCCTCCAGAATTTTCTTTCATTTTTTTAAACAAAGATAAAAATCAAAACCATAGGGCAGTTGGTCTCCACGCCTCTCTCACATTAATTTTTATCTATGTGTGAAATCAGGGAGGAATTAAGCTTCAATTTGTGCTAAGAAAGATGGATGGGGAGCCACGGCTGGCAAATTGAAGCCAAACAGAGCCATCAGTCGGCTTAATTAGGCAAAGAAGGGAAGCAGAGAAGCTGCAAACGATCAACGGCTTGGGAGGACAGATGGCCAGAGCCCCCCACCAGGGACAGTGTCCTCCATCGCTCAGCTCCTGAACCACAGGGCAATAGAGCTGGCTATGCTTTGAGTGCCCACTCTGTGCCAGGAATGGCACTAAGCGCCCCGTACCCATCATTTCATTGATTTCTCACTACTGTCCTATAAGGAGGGTGGACTTATCACCATTTTACAGCGGGTAAACTCACGTGACTTGTCTTAGATCCACAGCAGCTAACTGGCAAGGTTTGAACCTAGGGCTGGCTTAATTTCACAGGACAACCTCTCCTCTAGGACAGCAGGGCAGCCTGGAGAGAGAAATGAACCTAGTTTTCTGTCTGTGGTCCTGAAAGAAGTATGGAGCTTCTTGGCAATGTCTTTGCTGTAGGTCACAACACAGTCTGGAGCAGAGAGAAGAGTTATCCACCCTTCTCTGCTACTGCAAGCCCCATTCAGTCATACTGTCATTCAACAAACATTTAATGGGTACCCGCTATGTATCAAGCTTTGAGCTGATACTAGAGATACAAAAAAGAAAAAATATTCATTCTTTCATTCAACAAACATTTTATAAAGCATCCACTATATTCCATGTACCTTTCTGGATTAACAGATTATCATAAATAAGACGGACAGCGGAGTAGCGACTTCAGTAAGAGATACTGGAGTGAGGCATCCTGAGCTTGAATCTCAACTGCTCCACTTATTATGTGTATGTCCTTGAGGAAGTGGCGTAACACCTTGAACTTCTTTTTTCCTATTTTGCAAAATTAATGGTTGGTACTCAATAAATATTTGCTGACCACATTCTACATACCAGGAGCTCTTCTGGTTGCTGGTAGTATTATGAAAGCAAGCAAACAAAAAGTGTCCCAGCTTTTGTGGAACCTACAAACACCTTAGCCATCTGTGAGATGGCTCCAAATAACCTGTCCAACTTTTGTTTCCTCTCCTATTTCTCTGAAAATGAAGGGGGAACCAAGGGTTCTGTGCTTGGGAAGGAAATATTTTCCAAGCTCCTTTGATCCTCCTAAAAGATAGAAATGGCTCCCAATGAAACCCTGGTCGTGGTGTAGGACCCAATCATAAACCTGGGCTATACTTCACATCCCTTCCTCCTGGACTGCCTACGACACTCGGTGAGAGGTGTCTGCTACCCACCAGCTCTCCTTAGAAAATTCAAAACTGGCTGAGTGCAGTGGCTTACACCTGTAATACTGGCGTTTTGGGAGGCCAAGGCAGGTGGATTAAGAGGTCAAGGGTTTGAGACCAGCCTGGCCAAGATGGTGAAACCCCATCTCTACTGAAAATACAAAAATTAGCCGGGCGTGGTGGTGGGCACCTGTAATCCCAGCTACTCAGGAGGCTGAGGCAGGAGAATCACTTGAACCCGGGAGGCGGAGGTTGCTGTGAGCCGAGATCATGCCACTGTACTCTAGCCTGGGCGACAGAGCAGGATTTTGTTTCAAAAAAAAAGAAAAGAAAAGTCTCAAAAAAAAAAAAAAAAGAAAAGAAAAGAAAGGAAAATTCAAAATTGCTCTCCCAAATAGTACATGAGAAAACAATTTCCTCAGAACCAAATATTTCCTAAGAATTAGAGTAAAAATAAGAACACCTTCTTGCTTGTGAACTGGAAAGTGTTCTTTCCAGTGTACAAATCACTTTTAATATTTTCATTAGATTTTATGATAAAAGTAATAGATGATTCTGGTAAGAAATTTTTCAAAAGTAGTGAAGTGTAAGAAATAAGAACAAATCACTTTTATATTCATGGTCTCAATAGATCCTTGCAAATAGCTCATTAAAATAGGTATGGCACACTATTTTCTAACCGTTTTTTTTTTTTTTCTACTTAAAAAACAGCATCTTCCTATATGCTGAAGTATTCTTTGAGAACATGGTATTTAATTTCTGAATGGCTGGAGTGTATTTACAGTTATGCATTACTTAACGATGGGGATATGTTCTAGGAAATGCATCTCTAGGTGCCGTCATCATTTCGTCAACATCATAGAGTGTATGTACACGAACCTTGATGGTATAGCTTACTACACACCTAGGCTATATGGTACAGCCTATTGTTTCTCAGCTACTAACCTGTACAGCATGTTACTGTGCTAAATACTTTGTAACACAATGGTATTTGTTTATCTAAACATAGAAAAGATACAATAAAAATATAATATTAAAATCTTATGGGACCACTGTCATATATGCTCTCTGTTGTAAATTGGAATACTGTTATGTGGCACATGATGTATTTCACTAAACATCTGTGAGTGGACATTCATCTTGGTTTTTTTGTGTGTGTGTGTGTTATTTTTCATTCTTAGAAACAAGATATCCTCATTCCTAACTCTTGGTGCAAATCTCTAAATCATCTTATTATAATATCCAGAACCATATTTACCAGGTCAAAGTGTTTGAGCATGTTTTCTAGGCTTTTCACTAAATCACCCTCCTGAAAGGTCATAACAGTTTGCATTCTAACCAGTTATGATGAGAGTGAGCCTTTCCCATCACCCTTACCATCTCCAGATTTTATGACTGCTTTTTATCTTGGCCAATTAGGTGGATGAAAGTAGAATACAGTTTAGATTTGCATTTCATTTTTTATTAGTGAGGCTGAATTTTTTCGTGCTTACTTAGTACTAGAAATATATTCCTTCTTTTGTGAACTGCCTGTTTATATCCTTCTTGATTGCCATTTTGTGATTAAAAGTCAGGGCACAGCCAGCACCATAGCACTGTCATTAAATAGCAGTCATTCCCTACCATGAAATACACATGTTGATGGTTCCAATTGTAGAGTGAAATCTCCTGTCAAACAGGAGGATTTCCTCCCAGGAGGACAATTCCCTTCCAAGCTTTCTCTCCCTGCCCTGTTTCCTCCCGCTCCAGGTCTCTGATGTTTCACCCTAGGCAAGGGGCAGGGGTGGGGATCAGGGGAGAATGAAACATTCACTTTCTTCTCTCTCTCTCTCTCTCTCTCTCTCTCTTTCTCTCTCTGTCTCTCTCCTCTCTCTCTCCCTCTCTGCTCTCTCACATTGCCCACCCACCCCTTTCTGGATCCAGCTCCTTGTGGAGGGACAGTGCACAATGCCACCATCGGCCGCGTCCTCTCCCCAAGTTACCCTGGAAACACCAATGGGAGCCAATTCTGCGTCTGGACGATTGAAGCTCCAGAGGGCCAGAAGCTGCATCTGCACTTTGAGAGGCTGTCGCTGCATGACAAGGACAGGTAAAGCTCTGAAGGTCCACACCCAACTCCGTTTCCTCCCAGAATATTAGAACATGGCTTGGAGACTTGGAGTCTTGAAATCGCTGAAGTTTTGACTCACGGAATTCAAGAAAATAAGAGCTGGGGTGGATGGCAAATATCTTAGACACCATCAGCTTCAATCTCTTCCTTTTACAGATAAGGAAACCAGGGCATGCAGAAAGAAAGGGACCTGTCCTAGCTCACACAGCAGGCTAGGGGAAGAGGCAAAAAGGGAACTGCCCTATTCTTTCTCTTGCACACCCCTTTTGCAGTTGAACAAAAGGGAGTACGTATTGATCATCTGCTCAGTACCCAGCCATATATTAGGCTCCATGGAGAATAGGAAAGAAGTAGAAAATATTAGTTTCTGGCATGATAGGAAATTGAGAAGGAAAAACTAGACGTATGCACATGAAAGAACTAGGGAGAAGTTACCAGGCAGTATCTAAGCAAGACTGCGTCTGTAGAATCTTAATAATATGCATAGAATCCAGCATTATACAACTTTAGTATTCTGGGATCTTATTCTAGAATATTTGGGGATCTTATTCTAGAAATTCTGGAGTCTTATTCCAGAATGTTCTGAAATATTCTGGGATCTTATTCTGGGATATTCTGGGGTCTTATTCTAGAATATTATTGGGTCTTGTTCTAGAATGTTCTGGATTATTCTGCGATCTTATTCTAAGATCGTCTAGAAAACTAGGACTTTAGCTGCTTTGACTTGCTGTCTTGAATTCGGTTTCCTTGGAATCAGACATGGTGATAAGGATGTGAGAGGAAGTAGTTTACTGGGGAGCTGATCCTACTAAGCACTAGGAGGTGCACGGGAAAGTGAGATTGTGAATACTGGTTGCACTAATAATCAGGTGACTGCTGGGAAAATTGGGATTCTGTCCACTGGAGACCTCTGGGCAACTGTGTTGAGCATACCTCAGAGTGGACCTGTTGGAAGAGTGAGGGAGCTGGGGTATTTATGCACCAGCTCCCATTCATCACTGGATGACAGATGCGATGAGGAGCACTAACTATCCCCAACATCAGCTGCCACCCTTTGAGCTGGTTGAGTTGACTGATTCTCAGAGATTTGTGGTCGGAGGCCAGCAGAAAATGTGGGAGCAGTTGACTGCTGAGGAGTAGGAGAGGGTAGGGCACTGGCAGTGTTTATTGCACTTCCAGAATGCCCCCACCTTAGAATTTTTGATCTAAGAATTCTAGTGCTTTGGCTTCTTTGATGGGTCAAACCTAGACTATCAGGTCTTTAGGTTGGAAAGACTTTTTTAAAAAAAACAAAAAGACAACTGAATAATTTTCCCATGCCTCTTGAGTCCACTTCCATCTAGGCAGTTCAGCTTTATCCAGAACAACTCTATATCAATAAATTGCTGCTTTAAAGTGTAAGGTATCAAGCAGGGGCTCCCAAACATGGCTTTTCAGCAGCACCAGAATAATAACCTGGGGAACTCTTTAAAAATCAGATTCCCTATCCTTTCTTCTGGAGACTCTGAAAATCCAGGCATGGGAACCCTTGGTGAAGGACCATTTCCAAATCTTAGACCTCAGATCTGCCTCTTCTGAGGGGTGCTTGAGATGAGCCAAGCTTAAGTTTATACTAGACAACAAGAATTAGCAGAGACAAAAGAATGCATCAAAATGAGTATTTTCTGCAAGTTGTTTAAATCCTGACAAGTGGGCCCCCCACTGGCACTGGTCACTAGTAGTTTCTCTGGGGTCCTGCAAAGATCTGTATGAGCTGACACTTACCAGGAAAAAAACCAGCTTTCAAGTGTATCAGTAGGAAGAGAAGTTTGTAGAGTTCATCAAGGTTTAAGGTCAACACACACACAAAAACAATGAAGACACTACTCTCTGGGCCAAGAAGAAAAGAGAAATCAATTATGTCTGTCCCATGTACTTTATTGAGGGGAAATGGCTAAAATACCACAATATGTCAGTTGCAAGAACTCAGAGCTAGAAAAGACTCTACAAAAGAAATAAGACTTTGACCTAAAGTCAAAATGGAAGGAAACTGGATAATGGATCCAAAAAATACAGAAGGAGGGGTATTCCAGACATGGAGAATTGGGGGATGAGCACGAAGATGTAGAGGAAAGAATTAGTAAATTTATTGGGGAGCTGCAGCAGAAGTTCTCATCAGAATAGGAGGAAAGAGAGCTGGGAATGTAGACTGGGGTTATATCCTGAAGGACTTTGAATGCCAGGCTACTTTTACAGGCAATAGGGAGCCATGGAAGGCTTTTTAGTAGAGGAGGGACATGAATAAAGATTTTAAGATGATTTTCCTCCAAATGGACTCTTTCTAAACTCGTCTCATAACATGCCCCATAAAAAGTGAGTTCTATGGTCAAACATGTCTGGAAGACACTGTGCCCACCCTATCCTTGCCTTGAAAGGTCCTAATATGTACTAGCTAACAAAGGTACTGTTAAGTCCTGCAGGAAAAAAAAATTTTAATTTTTATTTAATTCAGTATTTTGCAAATCCATTTGACTATAGACTACATAAGAATTTGAGAGAAAATACATTACTATTGCAGACATTCTAGAAAATATGGTTAGAAAATTGCTGGTTTTAAAAGAGTAATAGACTATAGAGATTTTGAGATCTTGAAGCTTTCCTCCAGAGCAACCCTCTTTGCCAAAAGCTCCTGTTCTTTGAAAGAGGTGTCCCAACACACAGTCCCGAAGATACAACAGAGTCATCAGGAATCAGAAGACTATGTAGATGCCCCTTCCCGCTCCTGGGATGCCCTCTGGACGCCACCACAGCCGCCATCCTTGCCTCAGCCATACTGGACACATAGCGAAAGAAACCAACTGTGGCTCCAACATTTATACATCTTAGTGACATTAGAAAGTCATCTGGGCAACATAAAATCAACTATTTTTATGAGTCAGTAAAACCTCAAAGGCTTAAAATGTGTGTTTATGACTCCATGAAAGAAACTTATCTAATTTGTATACTATTTTCTTCGCCACTTTTGCATAATTTCTTTAACAAACCAAGGCTGGCAAGGAGTCAAGTTCAAATAGCTTCAATAACAATAAAAATAAATACCCAACATTTTGTTTAACACATTTTATTTTCAAGGCACTTTTACTTTGAAATATTCTCAAAGCCCACCTGTAAGATAGGTCAGAACGACACTATGGTCAGGTCCCTCCTTTCACAGTTGAGGACACTGAGGCTGAAAGATGTTTTAAGACTTAATGTTAATCCAGAAGGGGAATTGGGAAATGGGAATTATGACTCCTGACTTCCCACACAGTGCTCTTAGAAAATGGGGATCAGAGACAGAGCCTAGCGGGGGTCAAATGCTTAATAAAGAAAACTTACCTACTGTGCCCTGTTAATTTTTTTTTTTAGACTGAGTCTTGCTCTGTCACCCAAGCTGGAGTGCAGTGGCTCGATCTCAGCTCACTGCAATCTCTGGCTTCCAGGTTCAAGCGATTCTCCTGCCTCAGCCTCCAGAGTAGCAGGGACTACAGGCACACGCCACCATACCTGACTAATTTTTGTATTTTTAGTAGAGACGGAGTGTCATGATGTTGGCCAGGCTGGTATCTAACTCTTGACCTCACATAATCCACCCACCTTGGCCTCCCAAAGTGCTGGGATTATAGACATGAGCCACCACGCCCCATACTCTGATATAGGTGCAATTGTACCCATTTTACAGGTGAGAAAACAGAGACTCAGAGAGGTGAAGTGTTCTTGTGCAAAGTGACATGGGTCAGAAGTGACGGAGTCAGGACTCACACCCAGGTCTGCCTGACTACATAAGCCACCCTTTCGGCAATGAAATTAGTCCATTAATTCCAACTTCTCAATTAATAATAATAGTCAACATCAATTCATTAGTTCATCGTTTGGTTTATTGCATCATATACATTACTCTCCCTACAACCTCAGAATAAATCATAAGGAAGACAGGACACGCATTTAGTCCCATCGTACAGAAGAGGAAACGGGTTTGATAAGATGACACTTGTCTGAGCACGTAAGAGACAAAGTCAGGACTGGGCATGGTGGCTCACGCCTGTAATCCCAGCACTTTGGGAAGCTAAAGCAGGTGGATCACCTGAGGTCAGGAGTTCGAGACCAGCCTGGCCAACATGGTGAAATCCTGTCTCTATTAAAAATACAAAAATTTGTTGTGTGTGGTGGGGCACATCTGTAATCCCAGCTACTTGGGAGGCTGAGACAGGAGAATCACTTGAATGTGGGAGGCAGAGGTTGCAGTGAGCCAAGATCGCACCATTGAACTCCAGGCTGGGCAGCAAGAGTGAAACTCCATCAAAAAGAAAAAAAAAAAGAGGCAGAGTTAGGTTTGGGATCGGGTAATGAGGCTCCAGAGGTGGCAGTCATAGCACACCCCTTCCTCTGCCATGTCAGTAACCCAGGAAAATCTGTCAGTGTCCCTCTGTCTCTCTGCTCCCACTACCAGGATGACAGTTCACAGCGGGCAGACCAACAAGTCAGCTCTTCTCTACGACTCCCTTCAAACCGAGAGTGTCCCTTTTGAGGGCCTGCTGAGCGAGGGCGACACCATCCGTATCGAGTTCACGTCCGACCAGGCCCGAGTGGCCTCCACCTTCAACATCCGATTTGAGGGTGAGGGTCCCTGGGGGCTTCCCCTTCTCTTGTGGGGTTGGGGGTAGCCTGGGAGCAGGGAAAGCATGGAGAGATAGAAATCTCGGCTGTGAAGGATGTGGGAAATCCCCGTGGCCACATGGATCCTTTGGTTTCCAAAGACAGGCTCTTGGTTTCGTTAATAATAATGCCTACCATTAGCTGTGCACTTACTACGTGCTCAGTGCCTTCTGTGCATTGTCTGCTTGGATTTCAGCTTCTGCATCATGTTTGATCCTCATCACACTGAAACATTAGCACTGTTATTCTATCTGATTTTCGGTGAGGAAACTGAGGTTTAAGAAACTTGGGTGACCTGCCCAAGACCACCAGCGAACAAGGATGGAGTTAAGATCTCTGTCCATCCTGTACTGGGGAACCCTCAAGCTCTGCTCCACTCCACCTAGTAGACCTCTTACAATTCAGCCACTTCTTCTTCCAAGAAGAATTTAGCAAGAGCCCCTCCTGCCGAGACCCTGACTCTTGAAGAAGGGATTCGCTGGGCATTTCATGTATGTTGGGGGACTTCCTGTTCTGGCTTTGCCAAGAAAAGTTGGCTTTTATCATAGACAACCCTACAGTTTCCCGTGGCAAAAAAAAATCAGGGCTCTGAAGATCCTTCTGTGGAATAGGATGTGGAAAGGTATTAAAACACAACAATTCCACAGGGTGGAGAAGACAGAGATTCTTATTCCTATTTTAGATTTTTTTAAATGAAGCCCAAAGGAGTCAACTGGGTGGCCCCAGGGTTCTCGGTACATCGTCTGGAACCAGGACATGTGATTTGGTCTTGTTTTCTTTGGGGCTTTTCTAAACAACACAGGAGACCCATCTTTTGAAATACAGCACCATGGGGTAGTCCCTGCCTCATCTGAACTGCTGCCTCTCTTTGTTTCCCTTCCTCAGCGTTTGAGAAAGGCCACTGCTACGAGCCCTACATCCAGAATGGGAACTTCACTACATCCGACCCCACCTATAACATTGGGACTATAGTGGAGTTCACCTGCGACCCCGGCCACTCCCTGGAGCAGGGCCCGGCCATCATCGAATGCATCAATGTGCGGGACCCATACTGGAATGACACGGAGCCCCTCTGCAGAGGTGAGCGGACCCACGACACTCTTCCCATGGCACCCCAGCGACCTCCACCCTTCGGATGAGAAGACCAAGGCCCCAGCTTAGAGGCCTGTCCCTGGTTTTCATACCAATTTTAGGATTAGAACCCTTTCCAGGGTTCACTGTCCTTTGGTTCAGGGTTGTTGCAGATCTTGAGAAAATTGCAAAATGGGTAAATTTTAAAAGGTGCGCCTTCCTCCGGGCATAGGTCCCATAGTGCACAGCTTGGTGAGCTGAATACTGCATGGATTTCAGCTCGTAAATACTCCCTCTGCTATGCATGCTTGTGCAGTGCACAGCCCATGCAACAACCCAGGGCAGCCCTGAATCTCATTAATAAGAATAATAATAGTTCTTAATTGGTGTGTAATAATTATGCTACCAGTGCTTTGCTAAGGGTGTATGTGCATTATCTGATTTCAACCTCACCATAGCCTTATAAAGTAGATTCTATCAGCACCATTTGCAGGTGAGAAAACTAATGCTGTGAAGTAACCTGCTTAAGAACACACTGAGGGGAATTGGCAGGGACAGGAATGGAACTCAGGTCTCTCTGCTCTCAGAGTACTGTGCTCTGAGCCCCACTGGACAGTGTTGGCTGCAGGGAACCCTCATCTACACAGGCTCCAGTGGACTGTCCTGCCGGTTTCCCTATATTCTTTTTGGCATTGTTGAGATGGAGACTCGCTCGGCTCACTGCAGCCTCTGCCTCCCGGGTTCAAGCAATTCTCCTGTCTCAGCCTCCTGAGTAGCTGGGGTTACAGGCATGGGCCACAACGCCTGGCTAATTCTGTATTTTTAGTGGAGACAGGGTTTCACCGTATTAGCCAGGCTGGTCTTGAACTCTTGACCTCAGGTGATCCACCTGCCTTGGCCTCCCAAAGTGCTGGAATTACAGGCGTGAGCATCGCGCCCGGCCTGTTTCCCCATATTCAAGGCCGCTGAGCCACCCTGAGCCTGGGTCTGCAGGGCAGGCAGCTGGCCAGCTCTCATTTAATCATTACACACACACACACACACACACACACACACGTGCTGGCTGCCTGAGGTAAAGGCACCTGTCCACAATACGCAGAGATTCACGGCTGTCTGACTTCATAGCCCACATGGTTAGCTGCTATGCCACATTGACTTCTTTACAAATAAAGTCCGCCTTCCTGCCTGTGTGTCTTTTACAGCCATGTGCGGCGGTGAGCTCTCTGCTGTGGCTGGGGTGGTATTGTCCCCAAACTGGCCGGAGCCCTACGTGGAAGGTGAAGACTGTATCTGGAAGATCCACGTGGGAGAAGAGAAACGGATCTTCTTAGATATCCAGTTGTGAGTGTTTATAATGGGTGGTCCTCTAATTTGGCAAAATTTGGGAGATTGGGAAAGAAATTGCTCCTGTTTTATTATTTCAACCAGTAGTAACTAAGCATCTACTATGTGCCAGGGACTGTGCAGAGAACAGGCATTCCCATGGTGAGATCGACAACAGCAGCACACACACACACACACACACACACAGAGAGAGAGAGAGAGAGAGAGAGAGAGAGAGAGAGAGAGAGAGAGAGAGTCCCTATCTTTGGGAAATTCAGTCTAAGGAAACAAATATGAAATGAGAGCATACACAAATAATTGCATACTCTAACTTCAATAAGCGATGTAAGGAGAGGTGAATGGTGCTATGAGATTCTATAACTGGAATTTGATATAAAGAGGAAGGTCAGAAAAGTCTTCCCCAAGGTTCTGATACTAAAGCTGAGAACTAAAAGATGAGTTGGAGTGATGCATCCTAAATGAACAGAATGTGCAAAGGCCCTGTGGCAAGCATCTCATTTTCAAAGGACCAAATGGCCAGTGTGGCCAGGGAGAGGGGGGGCACTATAACACTGATTTACAGGACTACAGTTGTTTATTTTCCTGTTTGTCTCCCTCAGCTAAACCAGAAGGTCCTCTCCACCGGGGCTGGGGCTCTGTCTCCACAGTCTAACACAGAGCCTGATACACAGTAGATGTTCAGGAAATGATTGCTGAATGAAAAAAAATGTTTTTAATGAACAGACTTACTTGGCTGTGCGGCTGGGTTTCTCATATTCACAGGGGGTAACCATTAGATTCTCCATCCAGAATGTTCCCCGCTAGCTCCCCATGAGGGTGACACTTGCAGGGAAGCAGTTACTCTGGGCCAGATGCAAAAGTGATTGCTCTAAACATTTCTGTCTTAGGTAATTCTCACAAAGAACCCTGCCTGGGAGGTCATTAACCTCACTGTCTGCGAAGGCAGCAGAGATGCAGGGAGGTCACCCAGAAAGCCAGCGAGTAGCAGGGCTGAAATTCAGGCTTCTGTGGCTTCTCAGTCATGCTCTTTCCACTGCCCCATGTGAGATGGGGGTGAGAAGTGGACAAAGACAGATGGTGGTGTCTGGAGAAAGCAGAATACAGAGTTCCCGGCAGACCCAGGTGGCAGACGGGAGGGTGGTTGGGGGAGGAGAGAGTGCTGAAACCCAGCAGGCTGGGGAAGCAGCACTCAGGGTTGTCTGGCTTTGCAGAGGAACCTTGCAAGAGAAAGAGAAATTATTTTCAAATTATTAGTGACTGGCTTTTGAGGCTGTTCCTTAGATGCAGCAAGAGTGTCCTTAGGCTAGGTGCCGTGGCTCATGACTGTAACCCCAACACTTTGGGAGGTTGAGGCAGGAGGACTGCTTGAGACCAGGAGTTTGACACCAATCCCAACAACATAGGGGCATCCTATCTCTTCAAAAAAATAAAAATTAGCTGGGTGTGGTAGCACACGCCTATGGTACCAGTTACTTGGGAGGCTGAGATGGGAGGATCTCTTGAGCCTGGGAAATTGAGGCTGCAGTGAGCCATGATCACGCCACTGCACTCCAGCCTGGGTGACAAAGTAAGACCCTGTCTCAAAAAAAAAACAAAGTGTCCCCAGAGGCTGTCCCAGAACCTCCTTCTCCAGCGGAGTCAGAGACTTACACAGCTTGAACAGCTGCCCCTTGTGGACTTGGGGTCAGGCCAATCTAAGAAAGAATTCCACCTCCTTCACATATGACTTTGGTCTCGGCTCACCTGTTCTTGCCTCTCTCTGGGCCTCGGTTTTTCTCTCCTGTAATGGGGGTCTTGGAATATCAATGCTTTGTGGCTGCTGGAGGCAGATTTTACGCGTTCCTTGCCCATTGCCTCACTCCTCAATAAAGCTCATCCTCGTCTGGGCACAGTGGCTCACACCTGTAATCTCAACATTTTGGGAGGCTGAGGTAGGAGAATCACTTGGGGCCAGGAGTTCAAGACCAGCCTAGGCAACATAGTGAGACCCCATCTTTACAAACAATTAAAAAAAAACAGCCAGGCTTGGTGGCACCTGTAGTCCCAGCTACTTGGGAGGCTCAGGTGAGAGGATTACTTGAGCCCTGGAGTTCCATGCTGCAGTGAGCCATGATCACACCACTGCACTTCAGCCTGGGCAACAGAGTAAGACTCTGTCTCTAACAAAAAAAGTTAAAATTAAAATTGAATTAAATAGACCTCATCCTCTTCCCCTCATTCCTTTCTCTCTGACTTCTAGAGTCTGGAATAAGATGCTTATTTATTCATTCCAAACAAATTGTGAGTGTCTACTATAAGGCAAGCATAATTTTATGTGCTGGAAAGGTTCTAATGGTTGTTCCTTCAGTGGTAAAATTCATATTAAAAAGTTGTCTCTCTTAACTCTAGGGAAAAAAATACTGTGTACCTACTGTGTGCCAGTAGTAGGCTTAGCATTGAAGATACAGTTGTGAGATAAGCAGGGCAGTCCTCACCCTAGCAGGTGAGGCAGGGAAGAAAGTAGATGCAGTGTGAAAGGAGCAGTGACAAGCAGGTGAGGGCACCTGAGTGAAATCAGGAGGGCTCCCAGGAAGAAGTGACTTCTATAATAGCATGAAAGAGAAGGTAGGCAGGTGATGGGGGGGGGAAAGAAGAATGCCCCAGCCAGGCATGGTGGCTCACGCTTGTAATCCCAGCACTTTGGGAGGCCGAGGTGGGTGGATCATTTGAGGTCAGGAGTTCAAGACCAGCCCAGCCAACATGGTGAAACCTCATCTCCACTGAAAATACAAAAATTAGCCAGGCGTGGTGGTGAGCACCTGTAACCTCAGCTATTCAGGAGGCTGAGGCAAGAGAATCACCTGAACCCGGGAGGTGGAGATTGTGGTAAGCCGAGATCACACCACTGCACTCCAGCCTGGGTGACAGAGTGAGACTCTGTCTCAGAAAAAAAAAAAAAGAAAGAAAAAGAAAAGAAGAAGAAGGAGGAGATGGAGGAGGAGGAGGAGGAGGAGGAGAAGAAGGAGAAGAAGGAGAAGAAGAAGAAGAAGAGGAAGAAGAAGAAGAAGCAGAAGAAGCAGAAGCAGAAGCAGAAGCAGAAGCAGAAGCAGAAGAAGAAGGAGGAGGAGGAGGAGGAGGAGGAGGAGAAGAAGAAGAAGGAGAAGAAGAAGAATGTCCTACCTACATGATAAGGACATCTGCAAAGCATCTACAAGCCTGGAAATGAGAGAGTGTGAGCCACGTAATGGCATAAAGTTTAGCGTGGCTGGAGCAAAGCATGGCAGGTGGGTAGGGCTGCAGAGGGAATGGATCCAAGGGAAGCTCTGGGGTCTCCTTAGCTGAAGCTTCACAAGGAAAACTTTGTTCTAAGACTGCATCCCTTAGGAAGGCTTCTGTGTTGCCCCCTTGTCCTTGTCCATAAATACAAATTTATGGTTCCAGCTTATGAATTCTTTCCCCCAGAAGTTACCAGGAAAACCACCTGTCTTCAGCCAACAGAAGGTACGACAAACTCCTGAGTTCCTGGCTTCTCTGGCAAAAGATCCCGCCCAGCTCTAGGCCCCATGAAGTCATCTATAATGCCCCTTCTTCTGCTTGGCTCGCCTCTTCTCGCCTCACAGGAAGCCTCCCAGATGGGTGGTTTTGCTTAAATAAGTCGGGCCCACATCTCCCTTTGGTGCCAGAGGTCTGGAGGAGGAAACAAGAAAATGGGAATCTTTACTTTCATCATCTCTAGGCATCAAATATTCAATTAACCTTCAGCCTGACACCAGATTGGGTTTTATTTCTACCACTAAGCATGCATGCGATGGGGCAGCCGATCCGGGAACCTCAAGCAATTAAAGCTTCCCCAAAGCCATGCCACTGGTGTTAGCATCAGCAAGGGAGCCCTTGCAGTGGGGGCAGACTTTCTGTCTTCTGAACATTTTCACAGTCGTAGATTGAACGTTGACTAGGAGAGAGGACCCTCAGTTTCCTGCCTCCCTGCCCTGATACTCCATGCCCTCAGCAGCCCTGGACCCAGCACCTAGCCTCTCTGGGCCTTAGATTCCTCCTCTGCAAAATGATGGGCTGCCTTGAATCAAAGGTAGATGCAAATTCAAAATTATGAAGGGCCAGGCAACATAAATATAGGATTTAGAGCTGGTGTGAGATTATATGGAGGGGAGGGATCTGTGATGAATTAGGAAGTACATACCCTATCTAAAATCATTTAAATTCAATTTTTATTTTTATTTTTTTTTTATTTTTTGCGACAGAGTCTCACTGTCGTCCAGGCTGGAGTGCAGTGGTGCCATCTCAGCTCACTGCAACCTCCAACTCCCGGGTTCAAGCGATTCTCCTGCCTCAGCCTCCCGAGTCGTTGGGATTACAGGTGTGCGCCACCACACCTGGCTAATTTTTGTTTTGTTTTGTTTTTTTTTTTGAGACGGAGTCTCGCTCTCACCCGGGCTGGAGTGCAGTGGCCGGATCTCAGCTCACTGCAAGCTCTGCCTCCCGGGTTTACGCCGTTCTCCTGCCTCAGCCTCCGGAGTAGCTGGGACTACAGGCGCCTGCCACCTCGCCTGGCTAGTTTTTTGTATTTTTTAGTAGAGACGGGGTTTCACCATGTTGGCCAGGCTGGTCTCAAACTCCTGACCTCAATTGATCTGCCCGCCTCAGCCTCCCAAAGTGCTGGGATTACAGGCATGAGCCACTGTCCCCAGTCATAAATTCAATTTTTAAAAATAGCATCCGCTCCTTCAAAAAACAAACAAAAGTGCCTACTGGCTGCATCCAAACTGAGGGCCGTCAGTCTGCCACTCTTGCAAATGATTAAGGTGATTGAGGGATTAAGCTCCTTTCTCATTACAACAATGAAGAAATGCATGTTTTTAAGCACTTACTATTTTCAAGGTCTTTACTAACATTAATTTTTACCTTGTATAAGTTAAAAATAAATTGTATTATTTGCTCTTTGGATTAATCCCATGAAGTAGGTGCAACTATTACATTTAATTATATCCTCTTGCTTCCTCACCAATTCACTTGGATGTCTAAGAGGCATCTCAAATTAAATGTATTCTAAGTCAAACTCCTGATTCTCCGTCCCTATATCTATTTATAGGGAGATATTTATTTATCTATTATACCTATTTTACCCCATCTTTCCCATATGTGTAAGGTATGATCTATTCCACCTGCCGCTTGGGGAAAAAAATCAAACAAACAGCAACAAAAACAGAACCCTTGGTGTTATTCTGGCCCAGTGGAGTGCTGGCTTTCTTAGCAAGTTGGGGGCATAGTGGGCCACACCCCAGTTGGTAGCATCTGTCAATTTCCACGGTGTAAATACTCCCACTATGACCCGTTTCAAGCTAACAACATAATGACAACAGGCTCTCCAAATGCCTGGACGTTTAACCATTAGCTCTCACAAGCCCGTATGAGCCTGCCCCCAGCCCAGCACACTCACCGTGAACCGGACCTTTCTCTTTCTCCCATACCCTGTGGCCAAATCTTCAGGAAATCCTGTTGCTTCTACTCAAAAGTCAAAGTCTTCCCAGAGTCCAAGCAGTTCTGATACCTCCACTGCCACCTGCAGGGTCCAAGCCGCCCCCGTGTCTTCCCAGGATTATTGCAATGGCCTTTAAGGTATCCTCGTTCCCACTTTTGCCCGCTCTGGGCTCTTTTTAACCAACACTCTGAGTGATCATGTTACAACCTAAGTCATATCACCCATGCTCTGCTCGAAGTTCTGCAACAGCTCCCTGTTTTATTCGGAGGTAAAGCCAGTATTCTTACAAAAGGCCCTATGGGATCTAGCTCTGGTTACGTCTCCAGCATCACTTTATTCCTCTCTTCTCCTTTCTGTATGGTATATTCGACCACATTCGCCTTCTTGCCATTCCACACACATACCTCAGGTTTTTTTTTTTTTTTTTTTGCTGTCTCCTTTGCACTGCTGTCTCCTCTGCCATTGGGATGCTCTGCCTCAAATATCTGCAGAGCTTGCTCCCCATCTCTCCATCCTCTGACTTTGCTTCACTTCCATAGCCCTTGCCACCACCCAATGCACTACATGTTATAGTATATCTTGAAGTATTTCATCTCCCACCACCTCCACCTGGAACGTCACCTCCATGAGAAGAGCAGGAGCTTATTTTCTGTCTTATTCACTGCTGTAACCCTAACATATAGACCAGTACATGGCCCATCGTAGGTGCTTAATAAATAAAAGCCAATGAAATAAATGTAGCTTGTCGTGATCATGCAGACATGAGGCTTCAAAGGGAGAATTTGAACCCGAATTTGTGTTCTGCTGGCTGTGATGTACATGGAGGGAAAAAAAAGAGGGTCAGAAAAACATAGAAAGACCTTCTGGGGACGTGGCCTCCATTTTTTTAATGAATACAGGTTTGTTACATGACAAGGAACCTGGGTTGATAAGAAATAAATTTGGCTAAAAATTATCAGGTAAAGTATTAAATAACAGAAGTAGGAGGACTCCCCAAGAGAACATTTTATAGGGTTATGGTGTCAAAAGATGTGTCATCACAGACCTGAGAATCAGAATATCTAGCGGGAGGGGGACTTCAAGGTCCCCCAATCCAGCGATGCTGAGATATGCTGGCAGAGTTCAGGGACCAAGTACCGTGGGGCTTGGGGAGCCTATCTCATTCTCCTGGATGTTCTGAGCACTGGACACTAAGCCAAGTAGAAAGTGATGATGGAACCACAGACAGGCTCAAATGGGGCCAATAAGGGGGGCATCGCCCTCCCCAAGGCAGCTGTCACGACTTGCGTTAGGACAAGCAGCCAGCGTCATCCCGGGGCCTTAGGATTTGCAGTGACATCCAAATCGATTCAGTCCCAGTTTTAATCATCATGGACATGTGAGGACTGTCATTTTTGTCACTGAGCAAGTTTAATTCAATTCCACAAATATTTATTGAGCATCCACCATGTAGCAGGTATTGAGGCTGGGCCCTGGCAGTGAGCAAGACAGATGCAGCCCTGCCCTCGGGGAGCCATGTCGTAGGCTGACACAGCACCAGCAAGAGGAAATACAGCCCTCTGGGGGCCCGGAGTGAGGGAAGGTGAGCCTGGCTGAGAATGTGAGGGAGAAGCTTTCCTGAGAACAGTAAAGCCTAAGTCAGTTTTTCTCAACCAGGGGCTATCTTGCCCCAGGGGACACTTGCCAATGTCTGGAGGCATTTCTGGTTGGGACAACTGGAGGGTGGGGTGGACAGCACCGCCAGCATCTACTGGGGACAGGCCAGGGATGCTGCTGCTGTGCATCCGACAATGCACAGGACAGTCCCCACCACAAAGAATGAGCTGACCCAAAATATCGATGGTGTTGAAGCAGAGAAACCCTGATCTATGCTAAGACCTGAAAGGCAGAGAGAAGATGGGCAGAGATGGAGGGAACAGTGTTCCAGCCAAAACGAACAGCATGTGCTAAGGTCCAGAGGCAGGAAAGCACAGCTCCCTTCTTAACTGTCCATGATATTTAATATTTGCTGAGCACTTAGGATATCCCAAGCGTTTAAATCCTAGACATCTTCACGACAAGCACATGCCTTGGGTTCTGTTATTATCTCCATTTTCCAGATGAGTAAACTGAGGCTCGGGGTGGCGGGAGAGTGCCTGTGATCACATAGCTAGAAGCTGGTGGAGCTTGGACTTTCACCCCACTTGCCATGTCTCCAGGACCCTGTGAGTCTGGAGTTCAAGGATGCATCCATGAAGTAGGACAGCCTGGCAGTGAGTGGGACTCAGCAACGCGTTGAAGGCCACATTAGGGAGTCTGGGCTTCCCCAAATTGGGCAGCAGGAAAAGAGTTTAAGCACTTAAAGAGATTAAAGCTTTGCAGAAGGGAGCTGTGTCCTCTGGTCACCAGCCCGAGGCTCACGCCGACAAGCTTGGCACACGCTTGGCAGAGTGGCATCTGGACTTGGCACCTCCTCCCTCCCACAGAGGGAGTGAAAATAGCATCTCAACAGCCAGGGTTACGTGAGGCCCAAGAGCTGCTGGGTTTAATTTATCTTGCTTGGTTTTCCACTGACAGTTTTAGTAAACCAATTTGGGTTTGATAGTAAAAATAATTCCATCCTCCGGGCCCCTCAGCCCTCCTAAGTGTTTGCAATTGTTATTTTTCACATCGACGAGGAGGAGGGAGTTTGCACTGCAGACCGAGCTGGGTAGGTGGCCCATAGTAGGCGCATGACTTAGCTGTCTGCTGAGTCATGAATGAGGACGTAAGCCACATGTGCCAGGCGAGAGGGGATCTCTCTCCCTCTTCGTCTACTGGGCAGTCTGTTGATACCATGGGCATGGCGGTTCTAATTAGTTACCATTTATTAAAACCCTACTATGTGCTAGGTAGACCCTGAGCTGCATCATTTAGGTCCGTGAGCAATAATAAATGTGAACATTATTATGCAGAGATAATAATTACATAAATTAGAGCTAATGTGGGTAGAGATAATTACAGAAGGGTAATTACCCAAATTAGAGATAATGTATGCCAAGCACATTGCATGTTATCTGGCACGTAGTTGGTGCTTCATAAATGGAGACTACTATTATCAGGAATCCTCAGATAAGGCAGATATTATCATTACCACTTTATGGATTGGGTAATGACAGCACAGAGAGGTTACGTGGCTTCCTCAGGTCACACAGCTAGTAAAGATGGAGCACACACCATAGCCTCCACTTCCACTGACTTGAACAGCTTTCGGGGC
Organism: Rhinopithecus bieti; assembly: GCF_001698545.2. Classification (NCBI taxonomy): domain Eukaryota; kingdom Metazoa; phylum Chordata; class Mammalia; order Primates; family Cercopithecidae; genus Rhinopithecus; species Rhinopithecus bieti. The sequence continues at coordinate 1,831,546 of NW_016803781.1, read as the reverse complement.
ACCAGCTGTGTGTCTCGGCAAGGCAGCAATGACGCAAGAAGGCTCCCAGGCCTGTAGGGACTCAAAGTTCACGAAGGGACATACAGCCATAAACAGACAACCTGGCAAAATGTAAGCAAAGTCCTATGGCTTGGAGAGGGAGTTGGGGAGGTAGAGGGGAACTAGATTTATCTCCGTGAATTATGGAAATGTCCCTGAGAAGGTGACATCCAGAAGGAATCTTGAAGAGTGCCAGTTGCCCGGAGTTAATGGGAGAAAAGTACCATAAGCAAAGGATTCAAGCAGTGACGACAGTGACCATTAGGCATGGAACAAATGCTCCGAACCACAGCGTCAGTTAGAACCATCTGCCCGCATTGTTGGATGGAGGAAAGAAGGAGGGTGCATCAACTTGGGATGAGTCAGGAGCCCTCAGGCTAAACCTTCTTTACACCCCAAATGCCCCGCTATCCCACCATGTATCCCTCCCAGCTCCATCAGAAATCTGCCTCTTACCCTAAAAACACAACTGAACAGAAACTTACATCCTAAGGGACTTCTCATATTGCTCTCCTCTCTCTCATTTGTTCTCTCCCCCCACGCCCTCCCCAACTCTCAAAATAAATTACGGAAAGGAAAATAAGGGAACTAACATTGGTGAAGGCATCGTGGAATAGAAGATCCGAGAGGGGCCCCAAGCTTAGCAAGTATCACACAGCGAGAGAGGACCAGAAAGACAACCTGCTTGTGGCCACAAGAGCTCAGCACAGGGGCCACAACCTTGAGGAAGCCTTGCGGCCAGGGAGACATAAAAACATCTAGAGTCAAAAAGCATCTAGAGTCAACCTGTTCTGTGCATGTGAGTCCATCCTGATGTTCACCAGCTCTGTGGCCTCAGGCAGATTATTGAAGGTGATGGTGCCTGCCCCCACAATGGGATATTTTGTTCACTTTATCCCCAGTGTCTGGTACAAAGAAAGTGCTTGATAAATATCTGTTGAATGAAAGAGACGGTAAGGCTGGGCACAGTGGCTCATGCCTGTAATCCCAGCACTTTCAGAAGCCAAGGTGGGAGGATCGCTTGAGCCCAGGAGTTCAAGACCAGCCTGGGCAACAAAGCAAGACCCCCTCTCTGCAAATAATTTAAAAATTAGCCAGACATGGTGGCAAGCAGCTGTGGTCCCAGCTACTTGAGAGGCTGAAGTGGGAGGATCACCTGAGCTCAGGTGTTGAGACCAGCTTGGGCAACATAGCGAGACCCTGTTTCTAAAAAGAGAGAGAGAGAGAAAGAGAGAGAGAGGAGGTGGGTGTGTAAATTAATTAAATAATGTAAAAGTTAAAATAACAAATAACGTAAGGTTTCTGACACAAGATAGGCAGATAACCATAGCTAACGCTATTTTTACCGCTACTATATCCCAGACTTTATGTTAAATACAGGCACACATTATCTCATTGATGATGATGATGATGATATGATGAAAGACCAACATCTGACATTCATTGAGTACTTACAATGTGCCAGTCTTTACGTGCTTTCTTTACCTATAGTAACTCATTTCACTCTCCAATGCAGTGTCAGTACCCTATGCAATATCTACATCACATCAGTATGACTACTCCTTTGTACAGATAAAGAAACTGAGGCTGAGAGAGATGAAACTGCTTGCCCAAGGTCACACAACTAGGATGTGTGCAAGTCAGGACTTGAACCCAGGTCTCTAAGACCAAAGCCAGTTTTTAACCCCCCCGCCCCCTGCACACACACACACACACACACACACTCACAAAGGTAGCGAAGTGCTCCACATTGAAGAAATTCCTAGCTCCATCTTACAGAAGAAGAAATTGAGGCTCAAAGTATTTCCTGCTCCCTGTTTCCTGGACATCTGCTGCGAACATACATCTATCTCTGCAGGGAAAAAGTCTCAACCAGGCTCCAGCGTGCCTTCCTTTGCTCCTCCGCAAAGTTCCCAACGTTGCTCCCTGTTTGTGAGCCCCAGCACAGTTCTCTAACCAGGAAATAAAAAGGCCTAATAACAAACCCAGGTAACCATATGATTGATAGCTGCGGAACAGTCCTCTTCAGCTGCTGCCAACCTGTTCTGTGCTAAGTTAATTTCAAGCCCTAAAAATTAAGTGCCTTCTCCAGAGGCACTTCAGTTCTTCAGAGATATAGCTGCTTTGGACTGTAAGACTTCTACCTGAGAGCCAGGCAAGGAGGAGGGAGATTCAAGAGTTGAGGACAACATTAGCCCTGGGAGAATAGATTTCCAGATATCAGCAAAATCACAGGAAAATGCCCGTGACAAAAATAAAACTGGCTGAACTCAAATTTTCTGGCCCATTAGCAAGAGGAGACAGGATTTCCCTGGAGCCAAAAGTTCGAAGAATTAGAAAAGGAGCAGAAAAGTTCATACAGCCCAAATTCCATCATGTTGCAAATGAGGAAATTGAGGCCTAGAGATGGGAAGACATTGCCCCAAGACCACTGTATCAGTCAGCTATTGCCGTATAACAAACCATCCCAAACTCACTGGCATCAAACAGCAGGCATGTATTTCTGTTCACGAGTCTACAGGTCAGCATGGTGCTTCTGGTCTTAGCTGGGTTTGCAGATGGGTCTATGGGCGGCCACTGGCCTTCTTCACGTATTTGGGGGTGGGTTGGCTGTCGTGGTCTAGGTGGGCATAGACTGAGATTGACATAGACACGGATATCTGCTCCAGGTGCCTCTCATCCTCCTTGCTAGCTTGGGCTTGTTCCCGTGGTGACTGGCCAGGGTTTCAAGAAATGGAGAAGAAGCATTCAAGGCCTCTTGAGCCCAGACTAGGAAGTGGCACAGCAGCGCATCTGCCATATCCTATGGCAAGCCACAAAGCAAGGCCCAGCCCAGAGGTATGGTGTGGATACAGAGAGGGGCCAAGCTTTGAGATCATTTTTGCCCTCAAGCTACCATGACCACAGAAGAGTGGAGGGTAGAACTCAGGTCTCCTGGTTCCAGCCCAAAGCTCCAAATGATATCACTGTGTACAATGATCCTATGAGGGCTGAGCATCATTATCCCCATTTTACAGATGAGGAAACTGAGGCTCAGAGAGCTGAAGGAACTTGTATAAAATCTCACAGCTAGGAAGAATAAGAGACAAGATTGGCACCTAGGGCTTGGTGCCTGGCATAGAGAAGACTCAGAAAATGTTTCTTTCCCTACATGATGCTTTCAGCATGTAGGAGACACTCTGGAAAGATCTTTCATTCTTTCAGGGACAGGAAAAAGCCTTCACCTACAGTAAGAAGTCTTGGGTTCTAGTCTCAATTCTTCCACTGAGTGGCTGTGTGACCTTGGATGAAGTCACCCCACTTCTCTGGGCCTCGGTTTCTTTCATCTTTCAAATGAAAATAACAGTGGCACCCATCTCTTCAAGTTCCTGAGATGATGAAATTATACCATGTGCAGAAGCACTTGGCAAGGGCTTGGTACATTACACACACTCAACAATTTAATTGGCAGCTGTGATGACGATTAATTCCTCCCATGGCCCATGGTCCTGTGTACAAACTGAGCTCCTTTGCATAATCATACACCACACACACACACACACACATACACAGACACACACACACACTGATCCCTCTGAGCCTGCAGTTTGAGTGTTACAGTAGGAATGAAGAGAATCCATACACAGGTCCTACCCGGGTATCCCACCTGAATGATTACCTTCCTCTTCCCCATGATTTGCAGGGGATTGTGGTGGTAACTTGGAAACACAAGCACCAGGGGTGGGTCCTCCACCAACTCATGCCTGTGTTCTGCTCCTCAGCCACACCACGCTCTTCTCACCTTGGTGATTGCAAGAGCCTACTTGGGAGGACACCTGCTCTCTGTCTGAGCTGGACATTGCCTTATTGGTGCGCCCCCTACAAACTCAAGGCATTCTAATGCAATTAGACCTGACATCTTAGGGAGACACGACTGCTTGTTTTATGAGTCCCTGACACGCACTGTCCTCCTGCACTTAATATTCAACAAGTGTTTATGGCGGGCACACCATGTGGCTAGAGTTGCATCCAATTGTCAGAGGTCTGGAGATGACAATAATCACTCACATGGATTACTGTGGTGCCAAAACACTCACATGCCCTTACCTTTGTGCCAGGCTCTGTTCTGAGCATGTTATCTCTTAGTTAATTCTCAGAGCTACCTAGGAGAGTCACATGATTTGTTCTCCATGTAATAGATGAGAACAGCATTCCTCCTCGGAGGAGTAAAATGGCTCGCCACTTAGACCCAGGAGTGCCAGCCTCACACCTCTCATCAACCCTCAACCCTGCTTCACAGAGTAGAACCGACTTCATCCTGAGGGCAGCCACCCTCCCTTGAGAGCTGAGCAAGCAAGCAGTGTAGTCAGACCTGCCATTTAGACAGCACCCCTGGGAGGAAGGCAGAGGTGGGTGGAGGTGGCAGGAAGCCAGGCAGGAGGCAGATGGGCAGCAGCACTGTCCTGGCCTGGTCCTGTGATGACCAAGGCCTGGTCCTATGATGGCCAAGGCCTGAAGAAGCTCCTGCAAGCCCCTCTGGGGCCTTCTGGGAAGAAGCTGGGACAAGCCCTCCAGGTTTCAAAGGGTTCGGTTTTCCTGGAGGCGTTCCCACGACAGGTGGGGGCAGCACCTGCGTAGAGTTTCCTGGGGGTGTTCTGGCTGCTCGGATTGGCCACACCAAGGCTTTCTCCAGGGGAGGCCTTCAAGAGTATGCGCAGGATGCAGATGCAGAACAGCAGGAGGCGGCGACCCCAGCCACTGCCAGCTTCTGCTGGGAAAAGCTCCGTCAGCTCTTCTTCCAGCAATGCAGAGCCCTGGCCCACCGCCCTCTGCACACATGTATGTCTGTGTGTGTGCGGTAGTGTATACCACACACCACACACACACCACACGACACTACACACATCACACATGTACACCCACACACACATCACACACACTACACAATGCTACACACACCACACACACCACACACACACCACACAACACTATACACACCACACACCCTAACACACACACACAACACACACACAACACACACTACACACACCACACACATACACCCACACACACACCACACACACTACACAATGCTACACACACCACACACACCACACACACACCACACAACACTATACACACCACACACCCTAACACACACACAACACACACACAACGCACACTACACACACCACACACATACACCCACACACACACCACACACACTATACAATGCTACACATACCATACACCCTAACACACACCACACACACCTACACACACCACACACACCACACACACTCCACACATGCCACACCACATGACACTACACACACTACACACACCACACAATGCTACACACACCACACAGCCTAACACACACAACACACACCCCCCATACACACTACACACCACATGACACTACATACACCACACACACACCACACACACCACACACCACACACACCACATGACACTACACACACCACATACCACACACACCACACACCACACACACCACATGACACTACACACATCGTACACACACCACATACACAACATACACACACCCATGCACACACCACATGACACTACACACACCACACACACCCGTGCACACACACACCACACACCACACCAGCACACACACATCACACATGCCACATGACACTACACAGACACCACACACACCATACATGCACCTCCCACACACACATGACACTACACACACCACACACCCGTGCACACACACACACACCACACACCACACCAGCACACACACACTGCACATGCCACATGACACTACACACACACCACACACACCATACATGCACCTCCCACACACACACCACATGACACTACACACACCACACACACACCACACACACAACATGACACTAAACACACACCACACACCTGACACACACACCACATGACACTAAACACACACCACACACACACACCACATGACACTAAACACACACCACACACCTGACACACACACCACGACACTAAACACACACCACACACACACACCACACACACATGACACTAAACACACACCTGACACACACACCACATGACACTAAACACACTACACACACACACCACACATACCACATGACACACGACCCACACAACACCTGACACTACACACACCACACATACCACGCCACACACCACACATACACATACTACCACATACACATCCGACCTCACCAGCTGATCACGCATCCCTTGAGGCGAGCTCTTGCACCCTGACTTAGACGTCCCGGAGTGTAGAAGGCCCTGGGTTCCACTCCGTGTTTTATAAAACTGGGGAAGCTTACATCCAGAAAAAGGAAGCAATGTGGGCAATGCCACAGAGGAAATTCATGGAAGGGCCACAGATGCCATCTGGGGTCACCCCTAGGTCTGGAAAACTCAGGCCTCAGCAGCCTGTTTCTAAAGCCTTGTATCCCCAGATCAACCCCTTCCTTGATATTGAATGGGGAAATGGTGGAAGTGTGTGGATCCAGCCTTCTCCACAGAGAGAAGCATGTAATGGCTTGGTCATGACCATTGTTAATGGACTTTGCAATTTGTGTATTCTGAGATTTGCATCTGGGGAAACTGAGACCCGGGCTGGGAAGCCTCTTGTCCAGTCACAGGTCAGAAAGACCCTTACTGAGGTCTCGTCATGCCAGGATTTGTTGCCACCCCGCCCTTGCCCCTCAGCAGGGTGCCTAGTTCCTTATAACTAGTTTTTGTAATAGAGGAAAAATGCTCTCGTAGTGGAATTCCTGACATTAATTGTCATTTACAGCTCTCAATAACATTATCCCCATTTTACAGGTGGGAACACTGAGGCTCAGAAAGGCTAATCTGCTTCCTCAAGGTCCCCCAGCTAGACTTTGAACCTGTTCTCTTAATGCTGCCTCCTGAGCTGGAGGTGAAACACCAGGGTAGTTAAGGACAGTCGTCTTTGTAGGCAAAGCATCTGGGGAGCTGTTGGGGTTTCCTCGTCATGGTTCTGGGTGTAAAACATTATCAGTGACCTTGCCAGAGCATCGCCCGCTGCCTTCAAAGATGGCTCAGTCCAGGGAAGTGGAAATGAAAAACTGCTTGAGCTGCCTGTGGCGGCAGGCCCAGAGGGATGGCAGGCCAAGAACGGGAATCTCTTTCCTACTCTTTTTCTCTTTGCGAATAAGAGGGAAATTGAGAAAAGGGAGAAAGGAGGAGGAAATGGAGAAATGGAAGAAAAGAAGAAAAGCAATGGAGACTGGGAGCCTCTCTGAAGTCAGGGCTGGATCTCATTCAGGCTGAAAACTCCAGGTCTGCGGCCCTCAGTCCCAGCTGCCCAGGGGAACCCCCTGGGGATGGGCGTTTTAAGCGACACTAATGCCCAGTCTCCACCCTCAGAGTTTCCGATGGCCTGATTTGTCTGGAGTGCAGCCTGGGATCAGGAGTTTTTAAATCTCCCCAGGGATTCTGATGTGCAGCCAGGATTGAGAACCATGGGGTAGTGCGTTCACAGCCTGGAGTGGACAAGCGTTTTGGTGAATATTTTTGGAGAGAAAGGGGGAGGAAGAGAGGGTGGAAGGAAAGGAAGAAAGAAAGAACAATGAAGAGACTAAGAAAACAGACCAGGCACGGTGGCTGAAGCCTGTAATCCCAGCATTTTGGGGGGCCAAGGCGGGTGGATCATCTGAGGTCAAAAGTTCGAGACCATCCCGGCTAACACGGTGAAACCCTGTCTCTACTAAAAATACAAAAATTAGCCAGGTATGGTGGTAGGTGCCTGTAGTCCCAGCTGCTCGGGAGGCTAAGGCTGGAAAATAGCTTGAACCCGGGAGGCGGAGGTTGCAGTGAGCCAAGATCATGCCTTTGCACTCCAGCCTGGATGACAGAGTGAAACACTATCTTAAAAAAAAAAAAAGAAAGAAAAAGAAAAGTCATCATTTTTGTGTGTTTTAAGGTGTCCTATTAGGGAGCCAAAGATACTGGTTTTCTGTGTCCTCCCTGGAGCTGACATGGTTTCTTGTCCTGTCTGCCATTTTATCAAATTAAATTGAAAGCAAATTTAATTGGGTTTCACTGGGTCAAAGGTCCCTAGGCAATTCTGTGGTGCTGAGAGGTGACTGGCAAAGTTGTGCCGCATCTGAAAGGCGCACAGAGGCCTTAGGATCTGGGCCTTTGGGGCTCAATCTACTCCTCTGTAAAATGGGATTCATAACGTTTTTTTCTCTGACCACCTGACTATGTGGGTGAGGGGATAGGATGAGAAAACAGATACAAAACAACTTTAAACATGTCCCTTCTAAGGCCTTCAAAAAAAAAAAAACTACAAATATTTTATCAAAGTTTTAATGCATACAACTGAATTTACAGGTTTCGATTCTTGTTTTTCTTTCCTTTAGATCCTATGATTTATTTCATCAGTATCTCTGCCGTTCCGTAAAGATCTTGTCTGAAGTGCAAGATAGTGTTTTCTTAGGAAAGTCATTTAATTCCCCTGAGCCTCAGTTTCCTCATCTGGAAAATGGACATAAATTCGCTGTCATTCCTTCATTTAAGTGACCTTTATTTCACCTGTGCCAAGTCCTGGATGGCCTGAAGGAATCGGGGTGAAGACATGTGACTTCAGGGAGCCGACACAGGCAGATGAAGGTTGCTGGTCTGTTGCTCAGGCTTTGTCTTCCAAAAACGTCTGTTTGGATTCTGACACTGCTATATAACCAGCTGCTTGAGTGTGAGCATGTTTCCTCACCTCTGGGCACCTCAGTAGGCTTATCTGTGAAATGGGTGTGAATAGTCATACTTACAGGGTTAGTCCGAGGATAAGATGAAATGGTGCATGTAAAGTACTTTGAAAAGCACTTGAAAACCTTAGCTAATTATTACATAGCTGTAAATGCAGGGTGGACAGAGGGATCCTGGGGAATTAGCAAGGTGTTGTCTAGCAGAGAAGAGAGAAGAGGGCTTTCGAGGTAGAGAGACCAGCATGAGGTAAGACATGAAAGATGGAGGCTTTAAGGGTCTAGGGGCTGCAAAGGGGCTTGGTGTACTGGGTGTTTGAGACAGCAAGAGATGGGCTGAGACCCAGCTGTGAACTTCCTGGGATGTCAGGCTGAGAAACTGCACTTGAGTCTGTGGGCTAATTTTTGCGGTTTCCAGTCCAGTTCTATTACCAGCTACTTCTTTTGTGTTACCGTTTTGTTTTCCAAAATGCATGTAAATTGGCTTGCCTTTTTCACTTGGCTTACTCCAACCAAAATAATGTCCATGAAATTAGAAGTTTGATGTGCAAACCATATATTTACATATTTTTCTAATTCGCATTTAAAGAAATGCATAAACATCAGACATTTTAAAGTATGTTTGCCTACCTAAAATCGTCCTGTGAATGAGCCTCGAAAAAGCCTTTTAAAGGCAAGATTGCTAAGCCAAGGGTCAAACGTTTGTTTAGAAAGGAATAAGGAAAAGAAAGGTGGCTTGCTTATCATGCTTTTCTATGCCCTCTCTGGAATATTGACTGTAGTTCAATAGTTACCAACCTCACCTACCACCTACTCCCCATATCCAGGCTCCTGATTGGTTGGGGTAAAAAGGGCACCTGCGGGAAGTCAGCCCATTCCATGCTTAGGCATGCACTGCCCTCTGCAGGTGAGGAGAAGGATTACATTACCAGAGATGGGTTCGCTGGTCTGTGTCAGATCCTAATTTGCGTTCTATCCTCACCTCTTCCACTCTCTAGACCCCAGTGAAAGCAATGAGGGTCCCTTAGGCTGTTTTTATCCTTTTTGAAGAGGTACTACATTCACATAATTCAAAATTCAAAGGTGCAAAAGGGTCTACTGTGAAAATTGAGTTTCCTATCCTTCCCCAGCAAACAGCCCCCTCCCTGGCTCTCCTCCCTAAATGCAATTACTTTCTTATGTATCTTTCCCCAGATCTTTCTAAATATTTCAAAAACCGTAACAGAAACCTCTTATCTATCAAAATTAAGCCACCCAGACTAAGTAACTAGATTAACACTGATTTTATTGCAAACTCTGTTATACTTGATCAATAATAACCACGAATAAAACACAAAGAATATTTGTTACCAAGAAATGTAAAATGTTATGCAGACAAAATCTTTTTAAAACGAGAAGTCTGGGCTGCGCGCGGTGGCTCAAGCCTGTATCCCAGCACTTTGGGAGGCCAAGGCAAGCAGATCACCTGAGGTCAGGAGTTTGAGACCAGCCCAGCCCAGCCAATGAAACCCTGCCTCCACTAAAAAGCACAAAAATTAGCCGGGCGTGGTGGCACGTGCCTGTAATCCCAGCTACTTGGGAGGCTGAGGCAGGAGAATCGCTTAAACCCAGAGGCTTGGGGTGGCAATGAGCTGAGACCACACCACTGCACTCCAGCCTGGGCGACAGAGCAAGACTGTGTCTCAAAAAAATTTTTAATTTAATTAAAAAAAAAAGAAGCCTGTAATACAAAAATCACAGCTAGAAAGGAGGAATAGCTTCTAGTGTTCTATAACACTGTAGGGTGACGATAGTTAACAATAATTTGTTATATATTTTCAAATAGCTGGAAGAGAGGATTTTCAGTGTTCCCGACACAGAGAAATGATTGATGTCTAAGGTGATAGATATGCTAAATACCCTGAATTGATTAGTACACATTTTACTGTGTAACGAGATATCACTTCGTACCCAATAAATATGTACAATTATATGTTAATTAAAAACTAGAAATAAATAAATTGGAGGCATTTTTTAAAAATGAAAAAAAATAGGAAGCTCATAGAGAGAGATATTACCTTAGTTGGGGAAAAAAGTTGGAAATCACAGGTTTAATCAAACCAACATTAGCAATGATATAAGAACACAACAAACACACCAGGATTGGAAGGGTAGAAAGGGATGTTCTCATTCCACAGATTTTTTTTTTTTTTTTTTGAGACAGAATCTCACTGTGTTGCCCAGGCTAAAGTGCAGTGGCGTGATCTCAGCTCACTGCAACTTCTACATCCCAGGTTCAAGCAATTCTCCTACCTCAGCCTCCCAAGTAGCTGGGACTACAAGCGCATGCCACCATGCCCAGCTTATTTTGTACTTTTGTAGAGATGGGGTTTCACCATATTGGCCAAGCTGGTCTTGAACTCCTGACCTCAGGTGACCCACCAACTTTGGCCTCCCAAAGTGCTGGGATTACAGGTGTGAGCCACTGCACCTGTTCCAGATTTTTTGTTTGTTTGTTTGTTTTGTTTTTTGTTTTTTTATTGTTGGTTTTTTTCTTGTTTTTTTTTGTGGTTTTTTTTGTTGTTGTTTGTTTGTTTGTTTTCTTTTGTTTTGTTTTGTTTTGAGACAGGATCTCACTGTGTCACCTAGGCTGGAGTACAGTGGTGCAATCAAAGCTCACTGCAGCCTCAACCACCAGTGCTCAAGTGATCTCCCCACCTCAGCCTCCCGAGTAGCTGGCACCACAGGCATATGCCACCATGCCTGGCTAATGTTTTTATTTTTTATAGAGATGGGGGTTTCACTATGTTGCCCAGGCCGATCTTGAACTCCTGAACTCAAGTGATCCTCCAGTCTTGGCCTCCCAAAGCACTGGGATCACAAGCATGAATCACCATGCCCAGCTATAATGAAGATTTTTTGTGTGGTTTTTTAATTCATGTTTTCTGATACAAGACTCAGTCGGGGCACACTTCTTGAAAACGTATATATGTGGCTTTCATGGGCTGTTGTATAAAATTGTGGTTCAGATCTCAAGCTGTGGCATCAACAGACCTAGGTTTGAACCCTGACATTCCTGGTTGAGCCTCAGTTTCCCTATCTGTATAAAGGAGCAAGTCCTACTTTGTGAGGTTGTTTGAATGCTTGATAGTTGGCGGATAGCACTGTTGTTATTCAAAAGCTAAATGTGGGTCCTCGGAAATGCTTTCTCAGCTATCCAATGGGACCGGTGTTTTCACTGCCCCAAGAAAGGGAGGAGTTAAAGGAAGCAGCCAGAAGTGGAAACACTAAATGGCATGTCCACAAATGGCTGCTCAGGACCTTGTAGGGGCTGCAGAATGTGACCACAGCGGGGTCAGTGTGGGGAAGGAGAGGAAGTTAGACAAGCTGGACAAGCCAGTGGGTTGGCTTTGGAGTGGTCTATCAGGCATGCAGGGTGTCAGGTGGCATCAGACTCGACTCTGGTGACCTGCATATCCAAGAAGGATGAAGGCATGGCCAACAAGGAGCCCTAGAGGCAGGCGGGGCAGAAATCCCTTGGGGCAGCCTCCCTCTGATATCAAAGTCTTCAACTTAACCCCTGGGGAGCAAGTGCTGAAAGCAGCCAGGGCACTGGCTGAGAGAAGTCCCCTTCCCAAAGTTGGAGCAGGGAAGAGTCCAGTCGGGGTTAGGGTCCTAGGTAGGGGTTGGGGTCAAAGCCACAGTCCACTCTGTGCAAGAGCTGATTCCAAAACCTGGCCCTGTGCCCTGAGCTGGCACTGGTTCACCGGAGACACACACTCAGCATGGTGCTGAGCGCTAGGGCCTCGGGGAGCTCCTGATCTGCTGCAGACAAGCATCCCCAGACCAACCGAGCCCTGAGTGCTGACTGAATTCCATAAGGAGGGTGAGCACAAGGGCTGCAGCCCAGACCAGGAGGGGATGCTGGGGGCTCTGTGCAATAGTGAATCATGGAAGGCTGAAACTAAGGGGTGGGTAGGAGTTTCCCAGGTGGAGAATTCAGGGCACAGGGAAGGGAATGTGGAAAGTCCCAGGGGTCGCCAAGAGCATCGTGCTTTGGAAAGACTGGTGAGCAATGCAGTCTGGTTGGAGGTAAAATAATGGCTTGGAAGAGAGAGTCAGAAATAAGGTGGCAGGGATGGGGCAGAGAGTAATGCAAAAGATAGACCTACAGAGCCTTGAGACTAAGGTTAAAAGTTTGCACTCTATTCTAAGATTTTTTTTTAATTGAGGTGAAATTCATACAACATACAATTAGTCATTTTAACATATACAACGTATGTATCTATGTGTGTGGTACATTTACAGTGTTGTGCAACCAACACTTCTATCTAGCGCCAAAACATTTCCATCACCCCAAAAACAAATTCCATACCAATTAAGCAATTGTTCCGCATACTTCTCCTCACCCCCTAACCCTTGATAACCACCCATCTGCCTTCTCTGTGGATTTCCCTATTCTGGATATTCCTTATAAATGGAGTCATTCAACAGGTGGCTTTTCATGGCTGGCTTCTTTCTCTGTGCGTCATGTTTCCGAGGTTCACCCGTGCTGCACATGGGCCACTGCTGCATTCCTTTTTATGGCTGAATAATAACTCCACTGCACAAATAGACCGTATTTTGCTCATTCATTCATCTGTTGAGGGAACAGATCCGATTTACCTTCTGGAAAGATTCGTCTGGCTGCTAAAGGGAGGAGTATCAGGGCCAAGTGAGGATGAGCTCAGGAAACCACCGAGGTGCTGTCCAACGGCCCAAGAGAAAGGTGTTGATGGTCTGAGCATAGCGTGCAACAGTGACCAAGAAGACAGAGGTGGACTGTAGAGGGGGAGATGGGAGCTGAGGTCTTCCGCCAGGAGCTCACGCTTTGTGCCTGTGGAAAGCCTTTCACTCTGGCACCTGAGAGGGGCCGGAGTGGACAGGGTCTGGTCTTGGGAAGCTCTGTGGTCCTATGGGATTCTCCCGGAGGGGATCCTGCCACTCCCAATCACAGTCAGACCAAGCCTGCCTGCATCTCTCCATCTCCCCTTCATCCTGGAGTCAAACTGCCATCCCGCTTTCCCAGCGCCTCCTTGCATCGTATCTAGCTGACGTGTCAATTCAGACCTCAGCGGAAAACCACGCTCTGCCCCGTGGCTCTCCCTGCAGTGAACTCAACACGTTTTCATCTTGGTTGCTTACAATGGTCTGATTCCAGGGGCACTAAATGCACTTGGTAAATACATGGATGAGCAAGTGAAAAATGTAGGCTTCTCTTTGCATTGAGGGGAAAAAACTAAATTGCCAGCCTCTGTGTACATAATTGGAACCAGTCTGTCAAAAAAGCAGATTCAGAAGAATGAGGCAGAGCGTAACTTGATTCTTTCTCCCAGTGACCCTTCAGGCACATCCTATATTATGTTTTTTCCTCTGGGTGAAAGCTGCGTTTTCATAGGTCTTCTGGTCACAATAAGTGCAGTCCAGTCTGAAAATCTTATAACCCTAAGTATCGTTCATTTTGAAACTTCATCCCTCCCTCCACAGTGCTCCTCTGGCTGGGAATTTTGCAGACAACAGGCATGGGAGGTAAGGGAACAGGAGACCCTAATTTGACTACACTCTTATGTTACAGAATATATAGAATGCTGACTTTTTTGTCTTTTACAGGGTATTCAATGTGGGAAAGTCTCCTAAGCCCAGCTGCTCTTAACTTTCCCCTTTGCTGGGGTTCTATCACCCTTTCAGTAGGAGGCCACTTGTAAGGAGACCTATAGTTGGCTTCTGCCTGAAAAGTTCACAACTAGACCCAGAAAACATAGATCATATCCCTACTGTCATCGGCGATAGGATACTCACTGTCAATACCCATTTTTATTCTCCTTGTTCTGCCCAGAGGCAGGCATGCAGCCCCAGTCTGATTTTATCATTTATCTTACTGAGCATCAAATCCAGCCACTGTTATCCAAGCCACAAAAGAAAGACACCTGCCAAGTCTCGAAGAGTTCCCTTGAAGCCCTCCTCACTAGGCTTAATGTGAGGGTGATAGATACACAGTCTACCCTCCCTCCTATGATGCCCCACAGTGACCGCTCCCCTCAAGACAGTCCTTCCTGCCAGCCTCCTCAATGGCCCAGTGCATTCTTCTCCTTCTCTTATATAAGCTAGAGGTGGGAAGAAGGGCTCAGACTGTAAGAGCTGCATCAATGGTAGTAGATGATGCCATTGGTACTCTGTCTAAACCGTGCAATACTTGCCACCATGTGCCCATAATGACTTCCTACTGCAAGCCCCTGTCCAATTCTCCAGCCTTTCTCTGATGCCATGTGGTCACATGGGCAGGCCAAAAATGTTAGAGACTAAACACATCCAGGAGCAGCCCTCAGTCAATAAAGGATGGGAACTGGAGGATAAATACCCCAGCTCCTTCTCCCAATGGATGTGTTCTGCACCATCTCTGAATTTCCTGCAGGACTGAACCCAAAATGCACGGTGAAACCTGCTCATCAATGCACTCTTCATTGAGTCCTTCCCTTCATCTTGTCTCATTTGCCCACCAGTGCTGCCTGGGATGGCCTCCCAGACGAGCCAGACTTCAAAAGACATTCATATCTTTGCTTGATCTCTGCATCTGGAGAATCCAAACGCAATCAACAGCCAAATATCTCTCTTTGGAAAGTGGGAATGCACTGCACCTATTGTCTTGTTCTTAGCTTAGGAAGACACTGCTAAAATTTCAGGACAACAGGGTAAATTGCATTTAATAGTTTGTTGCACACAGTTTACAATGTGCATTTATGTAAGTCATGGTTTCTCAAGTTTAGCCCTATTGACATTTTGGACTGGATACTTTTTTGGGGTGAGGGGCTGTCTTGTGCACTGTAGTATGTTTAACAGTATCCCTGGCCTCCGCTCACCCATGGTACCCACCCAGTTAGGAAAAATATGTTTCCAGACATTGCCAAAATGTCACCTGTGAGGAAAACTGCCCCTAGTTGAAAACCACTGACATAAATCATCTGATGTCATTTGGCAGAAACAGAAATCCAAAGAAGGATGATGGTGATGATGATGATGATGACGATAGTGATGATGGTGATGGTAATGATGATGATGACAAAAATGAAAGTGGAATATAACAACATAACATTCAAATGACCTCACCGAGCTTGCTCAGGTGCTAACGGTGAAGCTGGAATTTGAGTCCCGACCTTCTGCCTGCCTCACCTCATCCCCAGAGCTCATGATATAGACGAGGAATATTAAGGCTGATTCACAGATAAGAAATTTCAGAAAAACCACATACCTTCCATGACAGTGACAAAGCTGAGAATCAAGCCAAAGCTTTCTGATTTCCAAGCCAGTGTGCTTTTCCCAGCACATTGCTCCATCCTGTTTTATGGAGAACAAAGAGTTGCCGTATGGTTTTAAAATGAAAGCTATCTACACCCTTGAAGATGCTGTTACTGCATTTTGTCATTGAAGTGAAAGAATAAAGCCAAGATGTGCATTGTCTGTAAACTACTGTTACCAGCAGATCAGCTGTGAAGTCGGCTTAAGGAATATATCTGCCATCTACCATGTTTCACACTAGTCTAATCCAGCACTTTCATGAACAATCAATGTTTTCATGGTACTTAGAGCTAAAGAGGTCCTTCCCTACCATAGGTCCAAAGCTGACATCAGTCTCACTATTTTTGCTGTCAAATAGACTCTCTGGGAGGCTCTTTCATACCTTAGCATTTATTGAGCACCTAGTGTGTGCAAGAAAAAAGTGGCACCTCCAGAATTTCAGTATGGCAAAGGTTTAGGGGCTTCAATCTAGTTAAAAACTGTCAGGGGGTAGGAGGAGTCTGGGGGTTTTGTCTGGAAGACATGTGTGCAAAGCAAGCAAATAGCTTTTATTTGAAGAAGATGTTTTGGGAGTAGCATAGGGGAAACTGATGAAAATTATGGGGGCAATCAAAATCTCCCTAAGCCACCCCTTGGAGCAACTTTACATGAGGAACTATGAGAGGTATGGTGGAAGGTATTAGGGTGAATAAAATACAATCCCTGTCTCCCAGAAGCAAACTTTCGATACCTTTCTTTGTGTTTCTGTTGTTTCGTTCTGACCACCTGAAACACCAACATGGGTAGTTGCCACCTCGCCTCCCTACTCCCAGACTAGCAGCAAACACCACCCTTGGTCATTGGAAGAAGCTATCAGCAGGGAGGGCCGCTGTCAGTCTGCATCAGTTTCAGGAACTCTGCTCAGGGCCGTTTCCTGGAACACCTCTCCTCTGGCACTGAATTGCTCGGTCATGCAGTTCCTGTATAAAACCCTTCAGTGTCTCCCCATCTCCTGCAAGACGATGTCCAAATGTCAAAGCTCGGCAATTTAAGCCCTTCCTGGTCTAATCCCTGCAGAACTCTGCAGGCTCCTATGCCTGTCCCCATACCCCAGGCACACTGACCACTGGGCAAATTCCTTCAGGAACCATGGCCTTACTCCTTTCTTCCCTCTGCCTTCTCCCTACCATTTATTGTTTTGTTTTATTTTTTGTTTCGTTCTGTTTTGTGAGATGGGTTCTCGCTCTGTTGCCCAGGCTGGAATACAATAGCACAATCATAGCTCACCATAGCCTCAAACTTCTGGGCTCAAGCAGTCCTCCTGCCTCAGCCTCCTGAGGAACTAGGACTACAGAGGTGCACCACCACACCAGATTTTTTTTTTTTTTTTTTTTTTTTTTTTTTTTTTTTTTTTTTTGAGACGGGGTCTCGCTTCTCTGCCCATGCTGGAGTGCAGTGGCACAATCTCAGCTCACTGCAACCTCCACCTCATGGGTTCAAGTGATTCTCCTGCCTCAGCCTCCCGAATAGCTGGGACTACAAAAATGCTGGGATTATAGGCATGAGCTACCATGCACGGACTTCCTTTTCTTTTCTTTTCTTTTTTTTTTTGTAGAGACAGGGTCTCTCTTTGTTGCCCAGAATGGTCTTCAACTCCTGGCCTCAAACAATCTCCCACCTCAGCCTCCAAAAGTGCTGGGATTACAGGTGTAAGCCACTGCACCTGGACTCCCTACTCTCTGTTTATCTGCCTCGGGGTCTCCTACTCCTTGAGGCTTCAGAGCAAGAAACATCACCTCCTCCAGGAAGGCTTCCAGGAAGCCCCCAATCTGAGTTTGTCCTTATTTTCCCTGTTCTTACTTTGATTATAACTCCTGCCACAATCCTTGGCTTACAAATCTAAATAGATCACTACTCTGTGACCCTTCTGAGCACAGCACAGTGCTTGGCTCATAGTAAATGCTCAAAAAAAAAACATTAAGGAGAAGGAGAGAAGGAGACAAGAAAAGGAGAAAGACATGAGAGAGAGAGAAGATAGAGAGAGGGAAATAAGAAAAAAGGAAAGAAATACGAATTTATACCTGTCCATGATGGATGAAACCAAAGGTGAATTATCTGGCATTCTTTCAATTAGAGATCAATTGTATCTAGCATGTCTAAGATGGCACATGTTTCTGCGGTCTATTGAAGTGATTTCTGGATTATTAACTGTCAATTGTGGTTTAATTATTTAGTGTCAAGGTACTTTCTTGCATTGGAGTCTTTGAAAATGTGTCATCCTTTAACGGTATGAATGGTGACAGGTTTGAGTATGTCTCATAAATAAGGTGCCTCCATCCCACCTCTGCCCTACCCCTTAAACATAATGAATAACTCAGTTGACTTTGAGGAATTTGTCCCGTGATAAATGGAAAGATCATTTCACCTTATATAAAAATGCAAGTTGTAATTAGCAAGCTGTCAGCATGTTCTGCATTGAAGAAGAATGAAAGATGCAGGTCATAGCCCCAGCCTGTAGCCTCGTGCCTAACACAGAGTTGCCACCTAAGAAATGGTTGCCGGTAATGGGGGTTTTGAAGGTGATTCTTCTGACAATGCAGCATTTGACTTTGCAATGAGTCCCATGCAGGCAAGACCATTGCATCAATGTGTCTTCAAAAACCCAATTGACGGCCAGACATGGTGGCTCACACCTGTCATCCTAGCACTTTGGGAGGCCGAGGTGGGCAGATTGCCTGAGCTCAGGAGTTCGAGATCAGCCTGGGCAACATGGTGAAACCCCATCTCTACAAAATACAAAAACAATTAGCCAGACATAGCGGCATGCATCTGTAGTCCCAGCTACTCAGGAGGCTGAGACAGGAGAATTGCTTGAACCCGGGAGGCAGAGGTTGCCGTGAGCTGAGACTGTGCCACCGCACTCTATCTAGCCTGGGTGACAGAGTGAGACTCTGTCTCAAAAGAAAAAGACTTACAAATATCTGTGTCACATTTGCAGTCTATGCCAATCTTACCCTCAGCCTGGGGGTAAGACAACTAGTCTGGGGCCTGACACATACACACTTAAGCAATTGTGTATTGCCTGAAAAAGTTAATCAAGGGCTTATTGAATTCCCATACTCTGTTTCACATGACTCTCCCTCCTCTCTCTCCTCCAAGCCTGAATCTGAGCAACAGTGACATCTTGACCATCTACGATGGCGACGAGGTCATGCCCCACATCTTGGGGCAGTACCTTGGGAACAGTGGCCCCCAGAAGCTGTACTCCTCCACGCCAGACTTAACCATCCAGTTCCATTCGGACCCTGCTGGGCTGATCTTTGGAAAGGGCCAGGGATTCGTCATGAACTACATAGGTAGGTGTCATCTGGTCAATTTATTTTTTCTTTGTGTTTAGATGCAGGTTAAGGTGGTTTCCTCTAGGTTATTCGGCAATTTTGTACTACACTGATTTTTCATTGTATCGGCACAGTCATGTTTAAGAGCCTGGGCTCTCTAGTCATGAGGACCAGGGTTTGAGCCCTAGCACGGTCATCGAGGTCTGTGTGGCTTTGGGAAAGTTACTGACCCTCCCATCTGTAAGACGGGAATCGTGATGAAGATGGGAATAGTGATACCTATTCCACAAGGTTGATACCAGGATTTAGTAAACGGTGCCTCAAAACTTACGTTTCACGTGTGGTCAGCTGAGATCCTGTTGTCTTCATGTTTCATTTGTGGTCAGCTGAGATCTTACATCAACATACTTCCTAATTTCTTCCCAATTTGTGCAACTTCTCAAACATTGTCTTCACCTTCTTGCCTGAACTGAAGCTCAGCTCTCCTCTAAGGCCTCTTTTCCTGTAGCCTCGTTGAACAAGGACAGTCTTCCTCTCCCACTTTGTGTACTCTAGGAGCTATAGATGCAAGAGATGTCTTTCCTGATCCTCAATGTGGCCTCCAAACCATGTCTCTCCTGCTCATCCTAAAACAAACAAACAAACAAATCAAAAAAAAACAAAAAACAAAAAAACCTGCTATCAAATTCAAGCTAAGCTCACACACTCCCATAACCCCTCCTGTGCTTTCATCCAATCACACTCTTCCCTTCTCATTTCCCACCCTGTAACTCTCCCTCATTCATTATTGGCTCTATCACCCACTCCTGTTCAACCTTTAAACACTAGAGGGTCCCAGGCTCCATCCTGGACTGTATCTTCTTTTCCAGCTAGACTCAGTCCCTCCGTGCCCTCATCTGGTCCCATGGATTTAAACAGTACCAATATCCATTGACCGGTTCGTACTTACAACCTTGACCTTAAACTCCAAATCCATCTATCCAACTCCCTGCCAACTCCTCCCTTGCCTCCATCCAGTAGACATGTCAGATTTAACATGGCAAAACAGAATGATTTCTTCTCCTACCCACCACCACCACTACTCAACTGCATCCCCTGCTGTCTGCCAATCCTAGGAAATGAGACCACAACCCTCCTGGCTTCTCAGGCTGCTTCCTCCTTCCTTGCCCCCATATCCAATCCATCCTCTCAACTCCACTGTTACAATAGGTCTCAAATCCAAGCACGTGTCCCCATCTTTCTGTGGTCACCACTGTAGTCCAAACTACCAACATTCCCAGATGTCAGAGGACTGGGACACCATGAAGTCCCACTCATCCCAGCCCCAGAAGAGACTTGCACTAACAGAGGAACTGGTCCAGCCCTGTTGTGTCCCAGCAGAAGAAACCCTGGGCAAGTAAGGATGAAGCTTTCTCATCAGGGGCAGAGCTGAGCTCCCATCCACACTTCCTCATTCCCAGCTCCAACGCTTCCTTCACCCCCAACATTTCGGGCAGCAGCAGAGAACCTGGGAGACACAGAGGGTAATTAAGACGTAGCATCCTTTGACATCCAGAAGAACGGGTGGGTGGTTGCACCCCAAGAATTTCAATGGGCAGGATTCGGCCAGTGATTAGGAAACGTGCTTGCACTTCCCAGGAATTAGATTGGCATCTTGATTTCCAGGATGGAGCAGAGAAAAGGAGAATTCATCCTACCCAGCCCTCTGCCACCACCACTACCACCAAAGACCCTGTGGTTGGGGCAAGATTCCATGTCTTTGGCTCTTTCTCCCCCTTCACTTAAAGAATTGTCCATCTAGGCCAGGCACGGTGGCTCGCGCCTGTAATCCCAGCACTTTGGGAGGCTGAGGCGGGCGGATCACAAGGTCAGGAGATTGAGACCATCCTGGCTAATGCGGTGAAACCCTGTCTCTACTAAAAAAAAAATATATATATATATATATATATATTAGCTGGGCGTGGGGGGGGCACCTGTAGTCCCAGCTACTCAGGAGACTGAGGCAGGAGAATGGTGTGAACCTGGGAGGCAGAGGTTGCAGTGCGCCGAGATTGTGCCACTGCACTCCTGCTTGGGCAACAGAGCGAGACTCTGTCTCAAAAAAAAAAAAAAGAAAAAAAGAAAAAAGAAAAGAAAAGGACAGAAAAGAAAAAAAAGAAAAAGAAAAAAAAAGAATTGTCCGTCTCTAACTAGGTTGGTGCAGAAGTGATTACGGTTTTGGAGTTTTAATTTGCAAAACTGCAATTACTTCTGCGTCAATCTAATAGTATGAATTGTCCTCTCTGTACCAGCACTTGCACCTAAAAGCAAGCTACCCCTTGGCCATGGGCTGTCTCAAGAAGCCTCATGCATGCCAAAGTACATTCCTTGCGTTTTTATTTCCATATGGTGAACATTTTTCATCCCTGCCTGCTACATGTCCTCCTCTCAGAGAGGCTAACACGAGTATTGATCTTCTTTTTTATGTTTCCCAGGGGCCTTTTTACCTTTGATTGTGCTGCTAAATATTTTCAGAATGTTATTGCTACAATTTCTTGTGGGTTCCCTGATCTTTTCTGGGCAGTGCCCTGGGCTTCAGGGGATAACTCATGTTGGCGGTCCAGACAATGTACCCTCCAGACTCAGCTGCCTTTGGAGGAAGTCTCTGGTCTCCCGGCTCCTGTCTCTCTCCTTAGACGTCCTCTCCCTCTCCACTGAAAGATAAGGTCATGGTTTTGCTCATTTATCTCCCCTAGTGCCCAAGTCAGTATTCCAAACCTGCATTCAGCTTGATGCAAAAAAAAAAAAAATCTGACTCTGACTCTATCCAAGCCTGGTCAAGGTTAACCAGAAAGTCTGGCCAGTGTTCACTTTCTTGAAGAAGAAGTGTTCTTGTTAATTGAAGTTGAAACTTTTTGTGACTTGTGTGACAACTTACAGTCGGCAAGCACTTTAACATATATTGTTTTACTTTATCTTCAAATGCATTGTCTCCATTTTCCAGAGGATTTGGTTCATAAAAAAATCCCTTGACACCTCCTATGTGGTAGGCTCTGCATAGCAGGATATAGAGATGAATAGAATATTCTCCCTACCCTTAAGGCATTAGTGGAAACGAGAAAGGCAGTCCCATTAATAGACAATATCAGGATCACAAGCTGATGCTGGGGAAGAGGCAGGCAAAGGATTGCAGAGAATGTTTTTCGAGGATACACAGCTTGGCTAGTTTGGGTAACAAAAAAAGAGAGAACAGTTCTTGATTGTTATTCCTGTTAAAGAGACACAGTTAATTTTACAAGAATGGCAAATAGACCGTTCTAGCTAATTGTGATGCCACTCAGTTGCTTACTACTTATGTTGAAGACCATGTTGAAAGAACTCCAAGGAGGTCATGCCTAAAGTCTATGGCGAAGAGTGTCATGATTGATTAGTGATGCCTGCCATGGGCATGAGAAGGGTATTTGCCGTTCTGGATCTAGATTTTACCACACACAGATGTAACTCCCATTCAATGGATGCATCAGATGCTAGGGTCAGGGGTTCCTGTGGTCATGAGAGAATTCTGAAGCTCCTATATTGACCTAAATGCCTAAGCCCAGCTCTGGAAGGTGGCCAAAGTTTATCTGCTATGATTGCAATTAGAGCCTTCCACAGGAAGACTCTGGGCCTACGTGGTTCTGGAATGTGAATTCTACCTCCCAGAATTCACCTTTGAACAGAGAGATGCAAAGACCCATTCACTGTTTCCTGTTCTTTGCCCACTGTCTATGGCCAAATGCATGGGATGGAAGGGATTAAGAAACAGAGGTGAGTAAGCAGTGCTTTTTGAGAAGACTTTGGTTATTTGTTGCGTGTTTATTCCTCTAAGTCTAGGGTAATAACTAAGGTCCATATTGTAAGTCAACTCCAATCAAATGACAGTGGCTCCCTGGAGTGCTGTTTTGAGGATTGGGAGGTTTCTGCTTGATTCAAACAAACAGAGGGCTGTTCTTGATTAGTGATGTTTGCCATGAGCATGAAATGGTAGATGGTGGTGTGTATTCAGTGCATTTGTGCATTTCTTTTGCACAGAAATTGAACCTTGGTGCTAATCTTGACCATGAGACTGAAACCATGACATCAGATCCCTGTATTTGTAGCGTCTAATAAGATGCTCATAATATCTCAGTCAAACAAACAAATGAATCCATCTAACTCATCTTAGTGATCACACATCATCATATCCTGCATGTTACTTAACTTTCACATTGCCCTTTGGAATAGGCAATGCAGTAATTATTGACTCCACTCTGCAGATGAGAACAATGAGGCTTAGAGCAGTTAATGGGCATGACTGGAGTCACATCATTTCTTTAAAAAAGAAAGAAGACTAGAAAAGAAGTCTTCCAACTTCTAGGGCAGTTTTCTAATTCTTACTAAAGTTAACAAGGGCCCGTGGGAACAGACCATTCCAGAACCTCCACTTAAGTTGTTTGGTAAAAAAAAATGCATGTTCCTGAACCAGTGTCTCTGGGATATAGGCCCTGGAATCCGAAGAACAGGAAGGTTATAGGGCAGTTTTCTAACTCTTAGCAAAGTTAACAAGGGCCCATGGGGATGGACCATTCTAGAAACCTCTACTTAGGGTGCTTGGTAAAAATGCATGTTCCTGAATCAGGGTCCCTGGGGTACAGGCCCCGGGATCTGAAGAACAGGAAGGTTAAGTGACTTAGCCAAGGCCACCCAGTTAGTAAACAGTGGGGACAAGATTTAAGCCAAGCTTCTTCTACATTGTGGCAGCAACTGAGAAATTACAAATGCAGTGGGTGCCACCAAGGAGACAGGAGGTCCCACGGGAGTGTGAAGCCATGGTGTCCCATATTGAAAAGTCAGACAAGCAAGCCTTTCTCCGTCTCAAAGCATTTGGCTCAAGGCAGACCACATTTCTGGTGTCTGCTCCCATTTCTCCCCTTTCATCCACAGTCTGAGCATCTGCAGCTGTGTCCCAAATCCAGGGCTTGGCTGATTTTTCAGAGGCCTAAAAATAGAGGCTCCTGTCCCCCCACCAAGCAATTCTCGAAGCTATTTTCTTACCCTTCTTCTTGCAGACACCCATGAGATCTCCTTTCCCCAAATAAAATCATGATGAAATCCCGGGAAAAGCCATTGCTTGGTTCTCAGAATGACTTTCCTGCAGACGGCGGAGGTGCTCTGCGTTCCCCAGAAGCACATAAGAACTGCAAATTAATTATACAACATAATTAGCTCGCTCCTCCAAATCTGTGCAGTGGGCACTTTGAAGCAAGAATAGTAATAGTTTGCCATGCATTGCTACCTTAGTAACAAGAGTTTGTAGGAGAAAAACAGAACAATTACAGAGAAAGACACAGTAATAAGCTGCGGGTAGCATTTTCTGGAGTATGCTTCATGTTCACTAATGATATGCAATTGGATTTGAAGAATATACCAACAGTTTATTTTTATTTATTTTTGTTCAAATTGGTTTTTTTGTTTGTTTGTTTTTCTTTTCTTTTGAGACAGGGTCTCACTCTGTCACCCAGCCTGGAGTGCAGTGATGCCTTCATGACTCACTGCAGCCTCAAATTCCTGGATTCAAGCAATCCTCCCACCTCAGCCTCCTGAGTAGCTGGGACTACAGACACTTACCATCATACCTGGCTCATTTTTTAGTTTTGTTATTGCTTTTGTAGAGATGAAGGGGTCTCCCTATATTGCCCAAACTGATCTCAAACTCCTGGGCTCAAGCAATCCTCCTGCCTTGGCTTCCCAAAGTGCTGAGATTACAGGCAGGAGCCACTGTGCCCAGCTTGTTTTTATTTTGATAGCTAATTATTTCTCTTAATGAATATTAAAAATGCATATATTACTTATTCACCAAACTCATGGATTTACAGGTATTCTTAGGATGAAGCTGAGCATATTAATCACCTATTGCTGTGTCATAGATTATACCCCAAATTAGCAGTAAACATTTATCATCTTGCAGTTTCTCTGGGTTAGAAATTCAGGAGCAGCATGACTTGGATGGCTTTGCCCTGCGGTCTCTCATGAGGCTCCAGTCAAGATGCCAGCCAGAGCTGCAGTCATCTGAAGGCTTGATGAGCACTGGATGATGAACTTCCAAATGGCTCACACATTTGGCTGGCACATCAATGCCAACTGTTGACAGAAGGCCTCAGTTTCTCTTCCCATGGGTCTCTCTGGAGAGCTGCTTGAGCATCCTCACAATATGGCAGCTACTTCTGCTGAAACGAGTGATTCAACAGAGAGCAAGGAGAGAACCTCAATGTGGTTATGACCTAACCTCAGAAGCCACCCAGGGCCACTTTTCCAATCTCCTATTCAGTGTTGGTGAGGACTACACAAGAGTGTAAATTCTGCCGGGTACAGTGGCTCATGCCTGTAATCCCAACATTTTGGGAGGCCCAGGCAGTAGGATTGCTTGAGCCCAAGGCTTCAAGACAAGCCCAGACAACATAGCAAGACCTCATCTCTACAGAAAAATTTTAAAAATTAGCCAGGCCATGATGGTATATGACTGTCATCCCAGCTACTTAGGAGGCTGAGGTGGGAGGATCACTTGAGCCCAGGAGTTTGAGGCTGTGGAGAGCTATGATGACACCCTTGCACTCTAGCCTGAGCAACAGAGACACTGCCTGTAAAAATAACGATGATGACAATAATAATAATAATAAATGAAAAACAAAAATAAAAAAAATGTTTAAAGAGTGTAAACCCTCGGAGGCGAGAGTCATCCAGTGACATCCGGTAAGCAGCGGCCACAGTGAGGCAGATGTCGTTATAATTACTCCCTCATGAAAGGTCAAGGAACCTGAGCTGCAGAGTCAAAAAGTGATTGTCTCCCCGTCACACCATTAGTAAGTAGTAGAGCTAGGATTCTGTCTGACTCAAAATCCTAAACTGGTTTTATCAAACCAAGACAATGTTCAGTGAGTTCAGTGGCCCACAGAGAGAGGTAACCGTAAAGCCTCACTATCGACGAGCTCTTGCCAGTTAAGCGATTTTGGAAGCATGTTGGTCATTTCTAGAGGCTTTTTTTTCTTTTCGCTCATCCCTCTAGCCTTCACAAAAGGAGGCCCCAACAATAAGCCCGCTTCCCCCATCTAAGGCTGACGTTTCTCTTTCAAAGAGGTGTCAAGGAATGACTCCTGCTCGGATTTACCCGAGATCCAGAATGGCTGGAAAACCACTTCTCACACGGAGCTGGTGCGGGGAGCCAGAATCACCTACCAGTGTGACCCGGGCTATGACATCGTGGGCAGTGACACCCTCACCTGCCAGTGGGACCTCAGCTGGAGCAGCGACCCCCCATTTTGTGAGAAAAGTAAGAGTGGTCTCGTTTCCTTCCCCCTAGGTCCCTGGGTGGCAAATCCCTTCCAGAGATCTTTTTTGGGTGGGTGCAGTGGAGCTGTTTAATGTAGAATCTGGACTCCCCCTACCCCACCAATTCACAAGCATTGTTCACAAATGTCATTTTATAGCCCTCAGTGGGATCACAGACTGAGGTGCCTTCAGAAACCTGGCCCATAATGTAAACGAGTGAGATAAGCTGGGTGTGAGACATTAGGGAGTGGTGTGAACTCCGGTGAAGGGGAGTGTATGTAGCCTGGTGAAAAAGAACATTTGGCTGGGTGTAGTGGCTCGTGCCTGTAATCCTAGTGCTTTGGGAGGCTGAGGTGGGAGGATCATTTGAGCCCATGAGTTTGATAGCAGCCTGGGCAATACAGTGAGACGCCATCTCTAAAAAATAATAATAAACATAAAAATTAGCTGGGTGTGGTGGGACATACCTGTAGTCCTAGCTACTCAGGAGGCTGAGACAGGAGGATTGCTGGAGCCCAGAAATTTGAGCTGCGATTATGCCTCTGCCCTTTAGCCTGGGTGACAGAGCAAAACCCTGTTGAGAGGGGTGGTAGGGAAAGAGAGAGAGATAGAGAAGGAAGGAAGGAAGGAAGGAAGGAAGGAAGGAAGGAAGGAAGGAAGGAAGGA
>NW_016803781.1:1785579-1803843 GCF_001698545.2 Rhinopithecus bieti | reverse complement strand
GGGAGGGAGGGAAGGAGGGAAAAAGAGAGAAGGGAGAGGAGAGGAGAGGAAGGAAGGGAGGGAAAAATCATTATTATTTAACCATTTTAAGAGATTGGAATGAACATGAACTGGTTCCCCATAGAAGTCTTCTTACCTGCCTCATTTTTTGCCAAGAAAAGGCCCAAAGTGGAGCAAATAAATTTTAATTGGGCCCCTTCTGTGTGGGACTGTTTGCATTTCCATGCTGGGTCTCTCACTTATCCTCCATCCAAGACAGAGGAGACCCACCAAATCACCTCTGTTGTTCTCTCTTCTGATGAAATGAGGTCAGAAAAACCCCTTGGCACAATGGTCTCCCCATAGAAGTTGCTGGATGCTGTTAACACCTTTCATTGGTTAAACTCCTGTCTTGACATTGAAAGACATATATAGCCATATCTTAAAATGACATTGGTAACGATGCTTACTTATAGTACCCAAGCAGTAGTAAAATGATAGAATAGAAAGTGAAAAACTTTGATGATGTTACTCTTTGGAAATAATGCCACTGTTAAAAATGTATTCTATATTGCTTCAATTGTGTGTGTGTACATGCACATTATACATACATCACATGTCACACATAGACATCTATATATGTGTCATATGTCAACCATAGCTCACTACAACCTCAAGGTTTTGGACTCAAGCAATCCTCCCACCACAGCCTCCCAAAATGCTGGGGTTACAGATGTGAACAACCACACCCAGCTAATTTAAAACATTTTTTTGTAGAGACAGGGGTGTTGCTATGTTGCCCAGGCTGGTCTCAAACTCCTGGCCTCAAGCAATCCTCCTGCCTCGGCCTCCCAGAGAGTTGGGATTACAGGCATGAGCCACTGCACCCAGCAGGTCCCTTCTTCCAAATCCTGCATCTGCTTTTTTTCAGCTCAGAAATGTGGATATCTTTTCATACCATACATGTTGTCCAATTTATTCTCTTTTAATTGGTTTATTGTTTTCCTTTTATCTATATTGATGTTTTAATGTGCAAAGTAATGAATGCTTATTTTACTATATTCCAGCACTACAAAGAAAGCAGTGAAGGCTCCCCCTCATTTTCTTCTCTTTAACAGTTGCTCAGAATTTCACGGGATGGCTATTCCATGATACTTAACTATTTCCCTGTTAAACTATTTGCAATGTTTCCTTTTAAAAGAAAAAAAACTACAAATAATAATGCAATGTGCAACCTTTTACATAGGTCTTTGGACCCTGATGCAAATTATTTGGGCAAATTCATATATATGTACATGTAAATGTGTATGTGTGTGTGTGTGTGTATGTGTGTGTGTGTGTGTATATATATATGTTTTTTGTTGTTTTTTTTTTTTTTGAGACAAGGTCTCACTCTGTTGCCCAGGCTGGAGTGCAGTGGTGCCATCATGGCTCACTGCAGCCTTGACCTCCCAGGCTCAAGCAATCCTCTCACCTCAGCCTCCTGAGTAGCTGGAACAACAGGTGTACAGCACCATGTCCCATTAATTTTTGTGTTTTTTGTAGAGACTGGATCTCGCTATGTTGCCCAGGCTGGTCTCAAACTCCTGAGCTGAAGCGATTCATCCACCTCTGTCTTCCCTTTCAAGTCCTAGGATTACAGGCATGAGCCACCGCGCTCCATCTCTTTGGGGCAAATTCTTAAAGGAGAAATTAAATTCAAGGCTGTTTTCTCCTGGCCTATTCTCCAGCCACCTTTATCAAGCAAAAGATACATTATCTTCCAAAAAGGGAAAGAACTAAGTTAGGAAACTTTCTTTTTTTTTTTTTTTTTTTTTTTTTGAGATGAGTCTCACTCTGTCGCCCAGGCTGGAGTGCAGTGGGCAATCTCCGCTCACTGCAAGCTCCGCCTCCCAGGTTCACGCCATTCTCCTGCCTCAGCCTCCCGAGTAGCTAGGACTACAGGCGCCCGCCACCGCACCTGGCTAATTTTTTGCGTTTTTAGTAGAGACGGGGTTTCACCGTGTTTACCAGGATGGTCTCGATCTCCTGACCTCGTGATCCGTCTGCCTCGGCCTCCCAAAGTGCTGGGATTACAGGCAGGAGCCACCGTGCCCGGCCAAGTTAGGAAACTTTCTAAATCACTCTGTAATTCTCAGCAAACCCATGGTCATCCAGAGGTCTGACGTCCACTTGGTCTGGTTTCATCCCGTGTAGTTATGTATTGCACCGACCCCGGAGAGGTGGATCACTCGACCCGCTTAATTTCGGATCCTGTGCTGCTGGTGGGGACCACCATCCAATACACCTGCAACCCCGGTTTTGTGCTTGAAGGGAGTTCTCTTCTGACCTGCTACAGCCGTGAAACAGGGACTCCCATCTGGACGTCTCGCCTGCCCCACTGCGTTTGTGAGTCCTGTTTATTGAATTGGGTCCCCAGTAGGTAGAAGCAGATTCACTTCCTCTTGTTCACGATGGGAGGCTGGGCTGCTAGGAGAACGCATTCTACTTTTCGACAGGGACTTTTATTATTGTTGCTATGACACAACAGTACCTAACAGGGATTGGGGGCACACATACTATAACATTTACGGTAAATTTATCTTGCATTGCTCTAAGTCTTCTACCAAATGTCACTCTTTCTTCCTCAAGTAGCCCTGGGTGCATGGTATCATTGGTTTCTTTCTTTCCTTCTTTTATTTTATTTTATTTTATTTTTTAGACGGAGTCCCACTATGTCACCCAGGCTGGGGTACAATGGCGCCCTCTCGGCTCACTGCAATCTCCTCCTCCTGGGTTCAAGTGATTCTTGTGCCTCAGCCTCCGGAGTAGCTAAGATTACAGGCGCATGCCACCATGCCTGGCTAATTTTCATATTTTTAGTAGAGACGGAGTTTCACCATGTTGGCCAGGCTGGTCTTGAACTCTTGACCTCAAATGATCCACTCACCTCGGCCTCCCAAAGTGCTGGGATTACAGGCATGAGCCACGGCCTTGGCCTCACTGGTTTCATTTTAAGAAGAGGATACTATGCTAGGTGTGGTGGCTAACACCTGTAATCCCAGCACTTTGGGAGGTCAAGGCAGGCAAATCACTCGAGCTCAAGAGTTTGAGACCAGTCTGGGCAACATGGCGAAACCCCGTCTCTACCAAAAAAATACAGAAATTAGCCAGGCATGGTAGTGTGTGCCTGGTGTCCCAGCTGCTCAGGAGGCTGAGGTGAGAGGATTGCTTGAGCCCGAGACGTCAAGGCTGCAGCGAGCTGTGATTGTGTCACTGCACTCTAGCCTGGGTGCAAAAAGAGGAGGATACTACTTCAAAGCTCTCCAGGGATTCTGATGTACAAACAGCGTTCACAGTCATTGCATAAAGAAAGCATGAAGTTATGTGGAAGGAGCAGAGTCTTACACAGTATTTTGGGGGTTAGAAACTGTCAGCTGCACTAATATTTTAAATTAGTGTGTTATGAACAACTTCATTTGGATTACAGCCAGCTCAAACTCCTGAAACCACACTGAGGTCTTGATAGTGTTGAAGAACCAAGAATTTAACTCTGGGGGGGAGTGAAAAAAGAGAAAAGAAAAAATAGAATTCTTGTAAGTTGATTATAAATTCCCCTACATCTGATGTGAGTAACACTGTGTACAATTTATAGACTTGGCCACCTCCTATAGTGGCTATGTTTTGTGACTTCTCACAACTACCTAAAACAGGCTTCACAAATTTCGATGACCACAGTAACAAGCAGCTCTACAATTTAGATGAGCAAACTGCAGAAAGGCAACCAGAAAGCAAGAAAGTCTATCTGTTTTCACTGGATAGGCTGATACTTACTGAGCACTTACTGTATGCCAGGTGTCGTTCTAAGAATGGCGCATGCATTAACTCTTTTTTTTTTTTTTTTTTGAGACGGAGTCTTGCTCTGTCCCGGGCTGGAGTGCAGTGGCCCGATCTCAGCTCACTGCAAGCTCCGCCTCCCGGGTTTACGCCATTCTCCTGCCTCAGCCTCCCGAGTAGCTGGGACTACAGGCGCCAGCCACCTCGCCCGGCTAGCTTTTGTATTTTTTTAGTAGAGACGGGGTTTCACCGTGTTAGCCAGGATGGTCTCAAACTCCTGACCTCGTGATCCGCCCGTCTCGGTCTCCCAAAGTGCTGGGATTACAGGCTTGAGCCACCGCGCCCGGCCGCATTAACTCTTTTATTCCTGGCAGGAAAATAAAAATGGAGATATCTGTCACTTCTCGTTGAAGACAGAGCACAGCCAAATTCAAACTCACAAGAGACCTTCCTCTCTGCTCTATTCATGAGCCAGCCAAAGCCAAGTTCCCGTTTGCTAGTCCATAAATTCAGCTTCCTCAGCCCGCAGAAGGACTTTACTCTACAGACCCCAAAAGAATTAAGAGTTTTAGGCCCGCAGCACTTGCTTCCTAGATTTCCCTTAACATCTGATCCTTTTCTTGTGAGAGAAAATTTTCCATTTCTGTGTTCTTATTTTCCCTTCTCAAAAAGGCAGACTTTATTATTCTGTTTCCACAAGTAACAGGGATTCTTGGACCACACAGCCCTGTGTCTCCATCTGTCTTTTTAGTCAGAGTCCCAAAATTTCAGAGCTGAAGGGAAGCTGAGAGATAGAATACAACCCGGGATGACTTAGAGATAAAATGCAACTGCCCCACTGTACAGATAAGAACAATAGTTACTTGTTGAATGTATAAGACACACTGCTAAGCACACTACACATATCTGTAAACATACGTGCTTTTGTGTATGTATATATAGTGTGTACCTACGTGTATATATGCATGTGTAATGTGTGTACATATGTTAATATGCATGTATATAATATGTTACATAGGTGTATATATGCCTATATATAATATGTGTACATTTAGGGTGTATATTATGACATATATATAATGTGTGGTATGCGTGAATTATGCCTTATAAATGTATGATATTATATGCATATATTAATGTTACATATGGTGTATATGTGGCCTACATGTGATGTACATATGTGTATGTGCATATATGTGTACAGTGTGTATGTTCATATACATGATGTGCATGTAGTGTAATGCATATCGATAAGTGACATGCATATTATGTAATGTGTGTACATGGGTGTATGCATATATGTTGTGGTGCGTGTGTGTATATATGGCATGTACATATGTGTACATGTGTGTATGCATATATAGTTGACATATGTGTATGTGTATGCGTATATATAATGTGATGTCAACAATGATGCATAATATACTGCATAGTACACACTATATAAGGCCAACCTCGATCACATTCACGAGGGGAAGTACGGATAACAACGCAACTCATCCTCATGAATGTTAAGACCACCACCTTTCTAGACCACTACTATATACTATTTGATGCACAATGTCCACATGCGTGTGTCGGTATTTATACACACATATAACCCTAGCCCCTTAACCACAACGCACAGCGTTCGTCCGCGCAACCCCGAACCTTGGGGCCAAGTCCACCATTGGTTGGTCCTGGTTAGGTTCAATCCCATCCCAAAAGATATGTCAGAGTTCCCTAACCACAGTATCTGTAACTGTGACCTTGATTGGACATTATGCGTCCTTTGATCCTAACCCATGGTATCTGTAACTGTGACCTTGACTTGGAAATAGGGTCTTCAAAGGTCCTAACCCACAGTATCTGTAACTGTGACCTTGACTGGAAATAGGGTCTTCAAAGTCCTAACCCACAGTATCTGTAACTATGACCTTGATTGGAAATTGGTTCTTCAGAGTCCTAACCCACAGTATCTGTAACTGTGACCTGGATTGGACATAGCATCTTTGAAGTCCTAACCCACAGTATTTGTAACTGTGGATTTGATTGGAAATAGAATCTTTGCAGATGTGGTCAAGTTAAACTGAGGTCATACTGGATTAAGATGGGTATTGATCCAATGACTGGTGTCCTTGTAAGAAGATGGAAATCTGGACGCAGATGGGGACACGGATACAGAGAAGGCCACGGGATGACAGAGGGAGAGACTGGAGTGATGCAGCTGCAAGCCAGGGAGCACGAAGGAAGAATCCCCCCACTGCAGCTTTCAGAGGGAGCATGGCCCTGCTGACACCTTGATTTTGGACTTCCAGCCTCCCAGTACTACAAACCAATAAGTTTCTGCTGTCCCAAGCCCCTCCATTTGTGGTCCTTTGTCAAGGGTAGCCCTAGGATGTGAGTGCCATTCCCATTTCCTTCTAGTGACTGCAAGAGCGATCAGAAGCAGCCACTTTAGTAACTCCAGCTGCAGAGACCCAGAGATGAAAAGCTTAAAACAAAAGCTTCTATTAAAATACTGACAGGTGGAGACATCATTTTTTAAAAAAGAAAAAGCACTTCGCCAATGACACCCAGTCTCTAAAGACCCTCTGAGCTGCTGCAGCTGCTGCTGGATTTCCAAGAGGCAAGCCTTCCTCCCTCCCTTCGGGGACACTTTTCCCTGAAATCTCAGTGTTGGAGTAGAGACGGCTTCCCTGACACCCATGCTAATGAGTTCACGAGCCACGCGGGGTGTCAGGAGACATGCAGTACTCCCAAAAGCCTGAAGAAGAGCCTGGCGTGTGGTGGCAGCGACGTGACAAGCGGGCGAGGCTGATGGGAGATAACACAGGAGGCGAGAGATGGTCGGATTCTGGCAGCGCAGCTCCTGAGTAAGAGGGAGGATGCAGTCTAGGTTCTGAAGGCATGTTTAAGGTTGAGGCTGTCGTACATAAAACAGCTTTGAAACATTTTGTCGGCTGAACAAAGGGAACAGCACCGATTTGATGAGCCCCTTCAGTAGGCTGACCTTTTCCCCAGCACTAACACTGTTCACCCTCATAGACATTGCACAGGTGAATGCCTGTCCACTTAAAAGCAGGCAAAGAAGGACTGGAGAGGGTGAGTAGCTTTCCTGAGGTCACACAACAGAAAGGAAGACCAGAATTGTAACTCAAGCCTGACCAAACCCGAAAGCATCTTCCCAACCTCATCACTCTACGGTTCAGCTTTTGGGCAAATCTCTGGTGCTTAAGCGTGGACAAAGATCTTCCACCAAGAAGCTCATGAAGCAGACAGAAAACGGGCCCAGTGGTGCGGTGGCTCACGCCTGTAATCCCAACACTTGTGGGAGACTGAGGCAGGAGGATCACTTGAGGTCAGGAGTTCCAGACCAGCCTGGTCAACATGGTGAAACCCCCGTCTCTACTAAAAATACAAAAATTAGCCAGGCTTGATGGTGGGCCACCTGCCATCTGAGCTACTCAGGAGGCTGAGGCAGGAGAATCGCTTGAGCCTGGGAGGCGGAGGTTGCAGTGAGCAGAGATCACACCACTGTACTCCAGCCTGGGCGACAGAGGAAGACCCTGTCTCAACAAAAAAGAAAAAAGGAAAAAAGGAAAGAAAACTGCATAAGCTCTGAATGTCTACAGCCTCTTGCCAAGTCACTTGCCCGAAGCCATAGTTTGGTCCCCTGGAACTCAAAGCCATGTCTTTTTAATCCTAGTCCATTTACCCCAGGGCACTTTTAGAACAGACAGGTCAGGCAGAGCTAAAGGGAAGAGTCTGGGTGTCAAAGTCAGACACACCCTCCAGTTCTGCTGAGTGACCTTTGCCCTCTCTGGGCCTCAGAGCCTCCATCTGTGAAAGAAAATAATACCCTTTACCAAGAAGGATTGTTGGGAGCAACTCAGTCATTCAACTTACTCAGTTGTTCAGGCCTCCTATATGCAGGCACACGTTAGGACAGAGGTTCCCAAACTTTCTCAACTCACAATACCCTTGGTGTCACAGGAATTATTTCAGAGATTTCCTAGGCCAAAAAACCCAACAATTCCATTTATTAAACAGTTAGGTACAAACAACTGAATGAATAGTTATCTCTTCACAACGTAGTAGCCATTTGAAAAAGTAATGCACATACATTAAAAGAAAAATGTTTTTTTATTATGAAATAATGACAATTGCTGGCCGGGTGTGGTGGCTCATGCCTGTAATCCTAGCGCTTTGGGAGGCTGAGGCGGGCGGATCACCTGAGGTCAGGAGTTCAAGACCAGCCTGGCCAACATAGTGAAACCCTGTCTCTACTAAAAATACAAAAATTAGCTGGGTGTGATGGCATGTGCCTATAATCCCAGCTACCCAGGAGGCTGAGGCAGGAAAATCGCTGGAACCCGGGAGACAGAGGTTGCAGTGAGCAGAGATCACGCCACTGCACTCCAGCCTGGGAGACAGAGCAAGACTTTGTCTCAAATAATAATAATAATAATAATAATGACAATTGCTGCTACTAGGATGTGTATTCCCGTTGGGCTGTGCAAAACTTCTCAAACGTTAGCATCAGATGGGACTTCACCACCCTAATTTCCTGTTCCATGTTGATTTTGTCACAGTTCTTGCTTTTTAGCACGAGCACCACAAAAAAATCCAACTTTGCAATGATGGGTCATCATCGAAAAAAAGGTGGCGCAATATAATGTTTGAAATGGTGAACTATCTCGAGCTGGTAGTTCACAAGGGTCCAGCATATCATTGTGTTTCCTCAGAACTTTTTTTTTTTTTTTTTGAGATGGAGTCTGGCTCTGTCCCCAGGCTGGAGTGCAGTGGCGCGATCTCGGCTCACTGTAAGCTCCGCCTCCCGGGTTCACACCATTCTCCTGCCTCAGCCTCCTGAGTAGCTGGGACTACAGGCACTCGCCACCACGCCCGGCTAATTTTTTGTATTTTTAGTACAGACGGGGTTTCACCGTGTTAGCCAGGATGGGCTTGATCTCCTGACCTTGTGATCCATCTACCTCGGCCTCCCAAAGTGCTGGGATTACAGGTGTGAGCCACCACGCCCGGCCCTCAGAACTTTTTTAAACTCCCACAGCACCCCTGTGAGTTCCTGGTGGCATCCTGGGTCACATTGGTGCACAGTTTGGGAACCCTGGCACTAGCCCCTGGAAAAAACAGTAAAGTATAAACAGATATGACCCACATTCTCATGGAACCTGGGGCCTATTTGGAAAGGAGGGTGGAAAGACAGGTCTATGAAGGAATCGTCAACATCACCTCCTCCAGGAAGTCCTCCCTGATTCCCTAGGCTGGGTTGTGTTTCTCTCCTCAGAATTCCCATGGAACCTACAGTGACATCTGTCACCATAGCTGCTGCAGTTTATTGAAATGATCTGTTTATATATTTGTAGAATCACATTCCCTAGAGTAAGAAAGGGAAAACATTTTTTTAAATATATAGAATCAAACACATAACTCATTTGCTAGGATTGACTCCAGTTGATCCTTGAAACTCTCAGGCCCAGGAGGCTCAATAAACGATGTTACTATTACTGTTGCTAATATTGTTAGCAAAACGAATGTGGTCTTTATCACACCTCCGCTTTGCTGCAACTTCCCCTCTTTGGTAGGGACGTGGTGGACGACTCCTGAGGTACCCATCCCAGAGACATAAACCACACCACCAAAAGTAACAAGAATCTGACAAATCCAGTGAGGGTTTTATGGGTGGCTCTCCAGGAGTCACTCAGCTTGCTTAAAAGACAGCGATTCCCCGGGAAGGCCCTTGTTCATCACAGCCCTGAGCCCAGAACACCTGGGATAAGAGACGTAGGGATTTCCCAGCCCGGACAGAGCCCACAGGTGCTGTGGCCAGACTGTGGCCACGGTAGGAGCTTTTACTGTTGAGCCATCTCCTGTGGCCACATCTTGACCAGCATGTCCAGTGTTAGCTGAGTGCCCGTCCTCATTTAGAGATCTCTGTCTCTGGGAAAGCGGTCTCTCAGAGAAACCCGTGATAACCTAGGGGATTTGGGTAAAAGAAGGGCCTTTTGTTAGAGCAGAACCATTACATGGACAGCCCTCAAAACCAGCACGTCTAGGTTTGTACCCCAGCCCTGCCTCTTACAAGCACCAAGACTTTATGCAAGCCAGCTTTCTCATCAGAAAGATTGAAACATGAACAAGACAATCATAAATATAAAGGCTTTTAATGAATGGTGTGCCTGGCACATAGCAAGTCTTCAGTTAACACTGGCTGCTAATCACCACTCTGTTTCTAAGCTCCACTACTTGTAGGGTATATTGCAAACCATTTGTAACTATTACTAGGGGATTGCTTTCGAGCATTTTGTTCAAATGTGCTCCAGAAATGTACATTTTCTCCTATTGTTAAAGAGAGAGGAAAATGGAAAAAGAAAATAGAAATGAGGGTAGGTTTGTGATTAGATCTATAAGGCCATCGGTCCAATTCATTTGCATTCCTGGGAGAGAACGGCTGGAGTTACTCCAGTTGCAACCCGAGTTGTTTAAAACATTCGACCAGTGGTTTTCAACCAGAGGCGATTTTGCTTCCCAGGGGACATGTGTCAATACAATTTCTAGAGAAATTATGAGTTGTCACAACTTGTCAAGGAAGAGGGGTGCTACCGCCTTCTAGCAGATCAGGGTCCGGGATGCTGTTCCATATCCTCCAGTGCCCAGGACAGCCCCCACCACAAAGAATTATCCATTCCAAATGTAAACCCTAAGTTGAGAAAACCTGCCTTAGATGATCTTATTTCAAAGTGTGACAACATGTCACTGCTCAGCCATGTCTCAGCTAAGATCCAGCCTGTTTATGGGCAGGAAAAATGGGGTCCGGAGACATAAGCAACTCACTCAAGGTGGTGCAGCAGACACAGGCTTCCAGTTTCAAATTCAAGCTCCTATTCCTTTCACTCTTCTGCCATCTTCTAGGCACTGAAGATACACACAAATGCCTTCCAAGAGCTGGTTCCTGCTGGGGAAAAATTCCGTATGACATTGTTTTCAAACTCTTACTGAGGACTGGGTCAAAATCGAATCAAGCTGACTTGAAAGCTAGAGAATCCTCAGCTCAATTCGCAGCTCAGCCACTTCCTGTTTGAGAGGAATTTTCACCAGTGAGTTCCACCTGAGCCTCAGTTTTCTCATCTGTAAAATGGTTGCATGGTGCAGTGGTTAAGACCGGATTTGGACCACCTGGATTTGAATCTTATTTATACCGCTAATTAGCCTGTGACCTTTGACTTGTTACCCAACAGTTTTGTGCTCCATTTGCCTTGGATATAAAATGGGGATGATGACCAGGCATGATGGCTCACACCCGTAATCTCAGCACCTTGAAAGAACGAGACAGGAGGATCACTTGAGGCCAGGAGTCCAAGACCAGCCTTGGTAACCTCAGGGTCCTCGGGACCCTGTCTTCATAAAAAAATTTTAAATTAGCCAGGCATGGTGGTGCACACCAGTGGTCCCAGCTACTCGGGAGGCTAAAGTGGGAGGATCACTTGAGAGGGAGGTCAAGGCTGAAATGAGCTGTGTTCATGCCACTGCACTCCAGCCTGGGTGAAAGAGTGAGACCCTGTCTCAAAAATAAAAATAAAATGAATTAGGAATGAAGATATAACATCTGTGTCTTACGGTTGTTGTGATAACTAAATGAGTTCATAGATATAAAACACTCAGAATGGAATCTGGCTCAGAGAATGCACTCAGTAAATATTGTAAATGTTGGCTGCTTTGGTCATGAATGTTATTACCTTCAAGGACTTTGTGGGAGGATTAGAAATAATATATGCAAATCATCTAATACAGAATGGTTGTGCAAATATTTTGGAAATTAATTAAATGGTGAGTTAATATGTTAACCATGCCAGGATACCAAAGCAGTGGTGCTGAGCCCTTGCCAAACTTTAAAATCGCCTGGAGAGTTTTAAAAAGAATCCTCTGGGTGACTAATTAAATTAAAATACCATAGGGGGCAGAGCCAGGGCACAGGATAACCCAAGGCCACTCTAGCAACTTAGCCTGGGGGTCCTGCTCCTAGGTCAGCTGTCAATATCCTCCTTTACAAATCCAGGTCTAATGATTTATGCTTTATCCACCCTATACCTCCCCAGGGCGAGGACAGTGTTTAGCACTGATTTGGTACCAGGAGATACTTGTGGAATACATAGAGGATTGAATTAGTGTTAAGTTACTCGAAGGAAGGCACCATGTTCACCTTGCTCATCATTGTATGCCCAGCGCATACAATGCCTGGCACACAGAAGGTGTCCAATAAATATGTGTTGTGTTAATTAATCTTAATTTATCAAAGAAAAATTCCAGGGAAAGGTTCAAGGGGGAATTCTTTTGAGTTGCCACTGCCACCTGCTGGTCATTTTGCTGCACTGCAGGTAATACAATAGGGATTTGTGTTCTCTGAAAGGAGCCACCAATGTCAACAAGAAAAGCCTCCCCACCAGGGGAGGGAAAGTGAGGCTTCTCCTCTGCGCTTTCCCCAGCACAATTGAGATCACACTGGGTTGCAATGACCCGATAACTGTTCTCTGTTCCCCACTCGACTGAGTTCTGGGAGAACAGAAACCATGATTCTCTAATTCACTACTTCATACCCAGCTCCTAGCACAGGGATGGAATGTTGGAGGAACAGAGTCTACAGTCTAAAAAAAACAAAAACAAAAAAATCGGAGAGTGTATTCTGGACTCTAGGAGTTCAAAAACTATAAAGTGTAGTGCACCGGGCTGCATTTCCCGTGGAGTAGGAGTATTAGATACATTACGGGAGTACTCACGCGGCTTTAAACAGTGTCCTGACGAACTTTTTGTGAGTCGTTTGGCTTAGAAAATTAGAAAATTAAAACTGACATGTGAAGCCTCTGATTATAAGACTATTATTATTTAGAGTGAGGCTAAATTATATAGTGCAATCTAAATAGAAAAACAAGTCAATAGAAATTTACAAAAATATATTAAAGAGGACAGGTGTGGTGGCTCATGCCTGTAATCCCAGCACTTTGGGAGGCTGCGGTGGATGGATCACTTGAGGTCAAGAGTTCAAGACCAGCCTGGCCAAAATGGTGGAACCCTGTCTCTACTAAAAATACAAAAAAAAAAAAATTAGCTAGGCGTGGTGGCACATGACTGTAGTCCCAGCTACTCGGGAGGCAGAGGGAGGAAAATCGCTTGGACCCAGAAGGCTGAGGTTGCAGTGAGCTGAGATCATGCCACTGCACTACATCTTGAGTGACAGAGTGAGACTCCGTCTCTCTCTTTTTCTCTCTCTCTCCATATATATATATATACACACACATATATATGTGTATATATACGTATTAAGTCAACAACAGTACAATTGGTATGAAAATATGACAAGAGTTATAAAAGTCATAAAAATAATCAGTGTGTATTTGGGTGCTCACTATATGCTGCCCATCTCATGTGCATGAGCTTATTTAATTCTCATAAAAACACCATGAGATGGCCCATTTTCAAGATGAGGAAATTGAGGCTCAGAGAGGAAATTGAGGCTCAGAGAGGAAATTGAGGCTCAGAGAGGTCAGTTGTGCTCACAGACGTACAACTAGGATCTGAATCCTGAGCCCTTGGACACTTGAGCCCAAGCGCTTCTACTCTGCAATTTGCCTTTAAATGAAACGATGTGAGATCTTTCAAGAAACATTTATTGGGCTCCTATCCTGTACCAGGCTGCCAAGGATGCAGCAGTGAGCTCAGCTGGGTTGAGGACCAAAGACTTCCTAAGGATATTTTCAGAGGAATCATTAGAACATGAATGGCACTGGGTTTATAATGTATAAACATTCATTATACCATCTATGTTTATTGTAAAATAATGCAGACCCACCCTGCATTAAAAAAAAAAAAAATACAACAAAGCACAGGCTGTGAAAATAAAAATAAAATTCTCCCTTCCTACAGCCCATCCCCAAGGCACGCTCTGCAGGGTTAATGATCCCTTGCCAGCCCTTTTAGGTCTCGTCCATAAACACATAATAGAGTGCTGCCTTGGAGGGAGCCCCATGATTGATTTAAGCAAGGCTTTGTGATTTGACTCTGGGCTCAGACACAGAAGCATTGGCTGCATATCCATCCTGCTCTGCAATGCCAGGGGGTAAACTTCAAGTATACAAATGACCTTCAATTAGTGGAAGGATTAGCCTTGGCCAAGTGTCAGCTGAACCACTTATTGCCTCATCTCTGGGAATCTTGTGGAAAGGGAAGTACATTCAGCATCTCTGCCTCTCTCGCTCAACTATTCCAACAGCCCCTTCCCTTGGCTGCATTAGCGGTCTTCTCCAGCCAGCCAGGGTCTTCTGAGTTTCTCTCTTCTATGGCACCTGCCATTTTTAATTACATTGTCCATTTACACATTTGCTTGGCCCCTTAGAGCATGCAGACCATGAGCTTTAGAGGGCAGGAATGGTGTCTGATTCACCTCCTTACCCCATTGCTGGATGCATTGCTGGGCATGAAGTAAGCACTCATGAGATATTTTGTGAATAAATGCATGGGTGCTCGCCAGAGCTATCTATGGTGTCATCCAAGACGCAACTCCAGCTGCACAGTGACCTGGAAAGTCTCTTTCCACAGGCTGACTTCTGGGCTAGATTTCAAGGGTGGGAAGGAAACAGTTCATAAGCGCCAGTGAAGACTGCTATTGACATATAAAGGAAAACCCTTCAACCTCAAGAGTAGAAACCAGATTCCTACCCATCTACCCACTGGAGGAGATCAAAGCCCTGATTCTTCATGTGTGGTGATTACTGTGACTAAAGCATACTCATCAATTGATTCATTGATCTTTTCATGAGAAAAGTGATATATTTAAATGCCTACAAGGCCAGGCAATAGGGAGTGGCAGAGATTGGGGCCAAAGTAAAGAATATTCCTGGTCTAACAGGGAAAGCCAGTTCTCAACTCCAGCCAGTCATTGCCATGTAACTATGTGAACCCAGTATTGCCCAATCTTCTAATGTTTCAGAAGAATCCAAAAATCTAAGTTATTGTTTGAAATCTCCTAATTTGTGAAAGCTCGGTAACTATTGTTTTAGTTGACATTGCTCAAGCTAAGTAGAGCCCAGAGGTAAGTCATGTTCACAGAGAAAAGGGTTCTAGCTGGGACCTATATTGTACTGTGTGCCTTGAACCACAAGTACCATAGGACCAGGGATTGTATCTGCTTTATTCACCTCTGTGTCCTCAGTACTACTTATGTTGTTGGCACGTAGTAATTGCTCAATAAACATTATTTGAGTAAATAAAGGAATGCTTTCTGTGAACCAGGCATTGTACTGGGTATGAGCATAATATGAGTTTTAAGCCTGGGAAAGAGGTGCCAGAAAAGATTCTGAAGTTATGATGGTGATAAGACAGAGTTCCCACCTGCCTTTGGGTAGCAATCTGGGTCTTGAAGGGATGCTTGAGATTCATCTTGCAAAATAAGATGTTTCAAACAACACATGTTTATTATCTGACAGTTTCTGTGGGTCAGAAATCTGGGCACAGCTTAACATGTACACCCATGTTCATAGCAGTATTGTTCAGAGTAGCCAAAAGGGGAAGCTACCCAAGTGTCCATCGATGGATGAACAAAAACCAAAATGTGGCACCTGCCTACAATGGAATATTAGTCAGCCTTGAAAAGGAAGAAAATTTTTGACACATCTTACAACCTAGATGAACTTTGAGGACATTACGCTAAGTGAAAAAAGCCAGTCCCAGAAGGCAAATACCATTTGATTCCACTTACAAGTGACAACTAGAGCTGTCAACTTCACAGAGACAGAAAGTAGAATGGGGGGGGATACCAGGGACTAGGGATAAGTTGTTTAATGCATACAGAGTGTAAGATTCGCAAGATGAAAAGAGTTCTGGACATAAGTTGCCCAAGAATGTAAAAGTACACTAACCTACTGGACCATGCACTTAAAATGGTTAAGATGGTCAGTTTTATGTTATGTGGATTTTACTACAATTAAAAATTTTTTAAATAATAAAGTTTATAATGTTTTAGGATTTGTAGTCCTGTGTGTGAAGCAATTTGCTAGCTGTCCATTCCATCCAGGTGCTGAAAGAGGACTAGATTTCACTTGGGGCCTGAAATGGGTTAAACCTGCAGGTTCAACTCTCCAATAAATACTGTGATGCCAGCATCTTGGGTGGCTGAGGCAGGAGGATTGCTTGAGCCCAGGAGTTTGAGACCAGTTTGGGAGGCATAGCAAGGCGCTGTCTCTACTAAAAAAAAAAAAAAAAAAAAAAAAGCCAAGTGTGGCCGGACACGCCCTTAGTCCCAGCTACTCAGAAGGCTTAAGCAGGGGAATGGCTCGACCCTGGGAGGTTGACGCTGCAGTGAGCCGGGGTTGCACCAGTGCACTCCAGCCTGGGTGTCTTAGGCTACTGGGGGCTTTGTGTCTGCAGCTGAAGAGAGTAGTCACCAGATGGCAGTGTGGGCTTATTTTTAATAGTTGGGGCCTTTTATTGCATTCCTACTAAATCCCAGGCCCTGAGCTTCAAGCTTGCTCTGACAGGCTCATCTCCAATGAAACATAAATAATTCAGTACAATACAGTGCATGCAGTGCTGGAAAAACTAAGAAGACTGACGACTCAGTTGATGGTAAGAGGCATCAAGGAAGGCTTCCTGGAGAAGGAGAAATGAAGACTGAGTGTTGAAAGACAAGACCTAGTCATGATGGATGCACAGGTTAGGTGTCAGGTGAAAAGCAAGGAGAATACTTC
The DNA here is from genome assembly GCF_001698545.2 of Rhinopithecus bieti. Classification (NCBI taxonomy): domain Eukaryota; kingdom Metazoa; phylum Chordata; class Mammalia; order Primates; family Cercopithecidae; genus Rhinopithecus; species Rhinopithecus bieti. Next base: position 1,787,308 of record NW_016803781.1, on the reverse strand, counting down.
ATAATTAAACACCCTCACTGTCCATCATTTACTAAGCAGCTATGACATGCCAAAAACATCTTAAGCATTTCTTTATTTATCTATTTTAGTCCTCCAAATGCCTATAAGATAGATAATACTTTGATCATCATTATGCTAATGGGGAAAGTAAGGATCAGAAAGGTTATGCCACTTGCTGACGATCGCACAGCTAATAAGTAACAGAACTCGTTTTTCTTTTTTTTCCTTTGAGACGGAGTCTCGCTCTGTCGCCCAGGCTGGAGTGCAGTGGCTGGATCTCGGCTCACTGCAAGCTCCGCCTCCCGGGTTCACGCCATTCTCCTGCCTCAGCCTCCAGAGTGGCTGGGACTACAGGCACCCGCCACCTCGCCCGGCTAGTTTTTTGTATTTTTTAGTAGAGACGGGGTTTCACCATGTTAGCCAGGATGGTCTCGATCTGCTGACCTTGTGATCCACCCGTCTCGGCCTCCCAAAGTGCTGGGATTACAGGCTTGAGCCACCACGCCCAGCCAGAACTCATATTTTAACCTTGATTCCACAGCCAACTTCATTCTACCTTGCCCATATGTAGTCTGTGCCCAGAGGTGAAAGATAGAAAGGAGAGTTTGAGAAATAGAAAACAGTCTGACGCGAGGTGGTGATGCAGACAGAGGATGCTGGAGAGGCTGACCAAAGCTAGATCACACAGGTTCTGAGCAGGACTCCCCAAAGATTTGTATCATCTCATCAGAGCTCCTTCTGGCTTGCATTTCAGCGGAGGAGTCCCTGGCATGTGACAACCCAGGGCTGCCTGAAAATGGATACCAAATCCTGTACAAGCGACTCTACCTGCCAGGAGAGTCCCTCACTTTCATGTGTTACGAAGGCTTTGAGCTCATGGGCGAAGTGACCATCCGCTGCATCCTGGGACAGCCATCCCACTGGAACGGGCCCCTGCCCGTGTGTAAAGGTAAAGAAACCTACTCACCACACAGGGTCCACGGGGCCTGGAGATGTCAGGATTGGCTCACAGGAGTTCTGAACTTGCTCTAAAAAGTTGGACTAGGAGTTCGAGACCAGCCTAGGGAACATAGTGAGACCCCCCATCTCTATAAAAAAAAAAAAAAAAAAAAAGTAGTTGGGCACACACCTGTAGTCCCAGCTACTCGGGAGGCTGAGATGGGAGGATCACCAGAGCCTAGGAGGTCAAGGTTGCAGTGAGCCTTGATCATGCCATTGCACTCCAGCCTGGACATAGCAAGACTCTATCTCAAAAAAATTAAATTTTAAAATAATAAAAAGCTGAGCTACTGTACTTCATTAAATCTAAGATGTCACCATTACTTTTTGCACCACTACAAAAGAAAAAACAAAATGCTGCCAATTCCACTATGACACAATGTCTTCTCCTGGCTTAGAATTTTTATTTTTACTTAATAAAGGAGCTTTTGGCCAGGCACAGTGGCTCACGCCTGTAATCCCAACACTTTGGGAGGCCGAGGCAGGCAGATCACTTGAGGTCAGGAGTTCAAGACCAGCCTGGCCGACATGGTGAAACCCCATCTCTACTAAAAATAAAAAAAAATTAGCTTGGCATAGTGGTGCACGCCTGAAGTTACTCGGGAGGCTGAGGCAGGAGAATCACTTGAACGGGCAGCGGAGGTTGCAGTGAGCTGAGATCACGCCACTGCACTCCAGCCTGGAATGACACAGTGAGATTCTATCTAAAAATAAAAATAAATAAATAAAT
>NW_016803781.1:1782460-1785078 GCF_001698545.2 Rhinopithecus bieti | reverse complement strand
AAATAAATAAATAAAAAGGTCTTTAAGCGTTAAGCCTTTTATCATATATCACAATTATGAAAATGTTGAAATGAAAATATAAGCAGCCCAGGCGCAGTGGCTCACACCTGTAATCCCAGCATTTTGGGAAGCTGAGGTGGGAGGATTGCTTGAGCCCAGAAGTTCAAGACCAACCTGGGGTAACATGGTAAAACCATTTCTACAAAATAATAATAATAATAATACAAAAATTAACCTGATGTGGTGACATGTGCCTGTAGTCCCAGCTACTTGGGAGGCTACGGTGGGAGGATCACTTGAGCCCAGGAGACAGAGGTTGCAATGAGCTGTGATCACGCTACTACACTCCAGCCTGAGTAACAGACTGAGACTCTGTCTCAAACAAACAAACAAAATGCAAGCAAAATAAACTGGTTCCAATGTATTTAAAAGTTCCCTACCTTCAAAGTCTGGCACTTTTGATTTTCTAAATTATTACTAAATTTTTTTGTAGAGACAGGGTCTTGCTATGTTGCCCAGGCTGGCCTAGAACTCCTGACCTCAGCGATCCTCCCTCCTCTGCCTCTGAGTAGCTGGGATTGCAGGTATGAGCCACCACACCCAGCTGTAGAATCATTTTTTACTCCAGGTCTTCAACATCCTATTTTTCCACTCAATATTGCTCCTGTTGAATGTCATTCTGTACTAAAATATATATACATTTACATACATACATGTATATGTATACATATACATACATATGCGTACATATATCTATATATGTATATATTGCTCCTGTCCCATTAAAGCATCAGGGATTCAGAATTCAGTAGGAATGTCCATAACGAACTAAAGTCTTTGATACGAGGGGCTTGCAGTTACATTGAGGCAGGGCTGGGACAAGGTTGAGGCAAGAGAGGTGCCTGAGGCGAAAAATGTAAGGAGGTGACCAAGTGTCCCATAGAACAGCCTGTAAAAAAGAGTCTCCGTACACTTCTCGCCCTAGACGCCTCTCGCCTTGCCCTAGTCCCAGCCCTGTGAACCAGCCTGGTTTTTGTTTATTTGTTTGTTTGTTTGTTTGTTTTTGTTTGTTTGTTTGTTTGGAAACAGGGTCTTGCTCTGTTGCACAGGCTGGAATGCAGTGGCGTGATCATGACTCACTGCAGCCTCAATCTCCTGGGCTCAAGCAATCCTCCCACTTCAGCCTCCCGAGTGGCTGGAACCACAAGTACACGCCACCATGCCCAGCTAAATTTTTTTACTTTTGTAGAGATGGGGATCTCGCTATGTTGCCCAGGCTGGTCTCTACTCCTGGCCTTAAGCGATCCTCCCACCTCGGCCTCCCAAAGTACTGGGATTACCACGTCCGACCTCTGCCTGCTTTTGACCCCTGCTTAGAGAACACTGCTTAATTATTCCCCACCTCTTGCACCGCCTTCTCACAACCAATTAGTTCCCATGGGTTAGGAGTGTTCTCCTACTGCCTACGAGGTGATCTCCCAGGGTGCTGCCTGGCATTCTGCAAACCCTGACACTCTTACGCCCCACGTTTGTGCACACGGCGAATCATGAGCGCCACCTGGTGGCAGTTATTATTACACACTATTGCTTTTAGCCTCGCCCCGACCTCCCAGATGGTGAAGTGAGAAAATTGCATCTTAGAATCCATTGAACACTCATCACTAAAATTAAGTTGTAACACACTGAGTAAAATTTGGATTCGTTTATCTGGATCTTTGAAGTGCACAGTCAGTAATAGTAACGGAAATATGTTCAGTGTTTTAGGCCAGTGGATCTTAACCTTTATTGCATTAATGCCCCTTTGAGAATCAGGCAAAAGGCACTGAATTTGCCCTCCAGAAGGAACAGAAGCATGAAGTTTTATGTCTCTACTTGGGAGCCCGTAACTCCAGTGGATCCCCAAATGCCTTATTCATGAACCCCAGCTCTGAGACTTAAAACTACTTTCCCAGCTAGTTTGTCCACTCTGAGGTATATTTCCAAAAGAAGTGAAAACAGGTGTTTAAACAAACACTGTCTATGAATGTTTATAGCAGCACTATTCACAATAGCCACAAGATGGAAACAGCCGAAATGCCCCTCAACTGATGAATGGATAAACAAAAGTGTGGCAGAAAAAAGGGAATATTATTCAGCCAGAAAAAAGGAATGAAATATTGACACATGCCACAACAAAGATGAACCTCAAAGCCATTATGTTAAGTGAAGGAAGCCAGACACAAAAGGTCACATGTTTTAGGATTCTGTTTATAGGAAACATCTAGAATGGGTAAATCCATAGAGACAGAAAGCAGAGTCGTGGTTGTCTAGGGACTGCTTAATGAGTACGGGGCTTGTTTTGGAGATGATGAACACGTTTTGGAACTAGACAGAGGTCATGGTTGTGCAACATTGTGAATGTGCTAAATGCCCCTGAATTGTTAACACTTTAAAATGGTTAATTTTATGTTATGTGAATTTTATCTACCTAAAAAAAAAAATCCCCTGAATCACCTCATTTAGGTCTTTTTTTTTTTTTTGAGACGGAGTCTCGCTCTGTTGCCCAGGCTGGAGTGCAGTGGCTGGATCTCAGCTCACTGCAAGCTCCGCCTCCCGGGTTTACGCCATTCTCCTCCCTC
>NW_016803781.1:1762078-1780318 GCF_001698545.2 Rhinopithecus bieti | reverse complement strand
GATAAAAGAGGCTCCATTTTGCAGGTGATCCCTGAAACCTCTCTTTTCTATGGGCTAGTATCCCTAGAAGCCCCACAAGGTGCACCAGCTCACTGCTTTCTCCCACAACTGTGATGGAATTGCTAGCAGAAAAGGCTCTGGGGAGACCCCTGCACCTTTCTTCCCTCCCCATTTCCACTCCTGAGATCCGTCCCACCACCAACTCTGTAAGGAAATGATAAATCACTTCCTCTTCAGAAAAAGAAACTGGGATGCATACATTGTGGTCTGCAGGAGGGGAAGCAGCTCAATGCCAATGGGAGGCCACCTGACTGGGACGTGGCCCCCCCAGGCTCCAGCCCGGTTCTGCTGTGGACCACCTGTGTGACCTTGAGTGAGCTCCCCCTCCCTCTCTGACCTTGGTTTCCCTTTTTGTGAACTAACTGGGGGAGCCCAGATCAGAGTTTCTAAAGAGGAGCCAGTGAGCCCACTGGATGCATCAGAACTGCTGGGGCATTGGTGAGACCTGCAGAGGTCCACCCCTGAGAATACTGCCCTGGCAAGTCCCAGGAATGGCCCAGGAATCTGCATTTAACATGCCCCCTGCGGTTCATGAGCACAGGGTTCCAAGGGACACAAGATTCAATGCCTCCTCCCAGTTCTAGGATTCCATGGACATTCACGCACTCCCACTCAACCACGGTGCAACTCACGTCTTGGGGCGGGACCATCTGCTTCAATCTTTCCATTTTCTTGATGCCAAAGCTGCAGAGATGTGTGCACTTAGTTAGCCAGCTAGCTTTTCAGCTGGTTTTGTTGTCATGGTGTGATGATGACGTAAACCAGAGAGTGACTTTAACCAAGGCATGGATTAGGATGTCTTGGGATTGGAGACATGAGTATAGCTGAGCCTTTGGTGGCCACTCTCTCCTATCCCCTAATGCTGCAATTTTTTCGTCAAAGTCCTTCATGCTGGGGTTTTGCATTCCTGTAATAAACATCCATCCTTGTTGGTATTTTTTTTGTGCTCAGCTACCACGATGACTGATGACAAAGATGGGGTGCCAGTCCCCATCATCTTGAATCTCCAGAGAAGTTTTACAGAAAATATAAATGATTAAAAATAGTTTCTGCAGTCAGCAGAGACCATGCGCCACTGCACTCCAGCCTGGGCGACAGAGCGAGATTCCGTCTCAAAAAAAAAAAAAAAAAAAATACTTTCACATGGGATACAAAGCCTCATCAAATAAAAAGGAATAAAAATGAAATTAGAGAGGTGTACATAGATAGTCTTCCAAACAGGAAAACAGTTCCATCTCTGGCTGGATTTTGTATAAAGGTCTTGGGCCTCGCAATCCATTCCTGCTTTGCCCCACGTGAAAATGATGAAAAGACCCTAACCACATGATTGACAGCAGAAACCAGAGCGCTTGAGCAGCCCAGATGGAAATCCTGCCTCCATCATTGAGAAGCTGTGTGATGTCAGAGAAGTCGCTTCACTTCTCTGAACCTCTGTTTGCTCATCTGTAAAATGGGGATGACAATAGCGTTGACCTAACAAGATTGTCGTGAGGGTTAAATGAGCAAATGTATATAGAGTTCTTGGCACAGTTTTGGACACGCGGTGAGTGTTCAGTAATTATTCACTGTCACTGTTGTTGACGTTGGGTCTTATCTATCTCATCTTCTCTTGGGAACTTAGGAAGTGAAGAGTCCCCAGGCACGTTCACTGATTATAGTAGCCCAAGACAAGTCAAAACATAACACTAACTTCACTAAAGCATGGCATGGGCTTCTGCATCTAATTTTTTGGCCTCATTTCATGCAAATGAAGTGAATTCACTTTACATTGACCAATGCTTCCTGATTTCTCTTTCAGTTAATCAAGACAGTTTTGAACATGCTTTAGAAGGTGAGTTCCAGAATGAAAAAAAAAAAGTTTAATAAATCAAACTAATAGCACACAAAACAAGGGCAGGTCTTTGAATATCTTTATTTAGACACTTAAAAAAAATAAATAACTTCTACCTTCACACTGCCAAAGATAATTTTAAAATAATATTGTAAGGGAAAATAATTATGGGATTTGCAAGTCAGGATCCTACGAGTAACCTGAAAGGGATTTGACAGATGTTCTTTACGTGGTAACAGCAATGAGATAAGGAAAGCTCAGAGCCCATAAGCCTGAGAAAGGCATAACCCTATTGTGAAACTTTTCATGATGCCATGAAAGGGAACTAAATCCGGTGACGTGTCACCTTCCGTGCTGAGAGTCCTCCCCTGGTTTCCAGAGAGAAGAGTTTGCCCTGGAAGCATTCAATGGTCCATTTTTCCCTGAGTCTTTTTTCCCCTCAACATACCCACCCCTTCTCCCATGTCTCCTTACTTCAGCTCTCCTTTTATTAGAAATTCCCAACTGAGACTTATTCATGAGGAGCAGATGTTAAAATCTATCCAGGATTTTATTTCAGTTTTGTTTTCATTTTGTGGTTCCTTCCCTTGCCAACCCCTCCCGTGTGTAAAATGTCCAGCGTTCTATGTCACCGCTATTGAATTCGGTACAAAACCACTCACCGGGGCTGCGATGCAAAATATATACTGTAATATATTACTGTATATACATGTAAATACAAATACAGTATATTATAGTATATATTTTTTAAAATATATACTGTAATATATTGTTTCTTTAAAAAAAAAAAAAAGTGTTTTTACCCAATCAAGCAGTTTTGATTATTCCTGGAGCCATCTTTAGCTTTCTGACAACAATGAGTTCACTTAGAATCTGGGGCTATGTAAATTACATTTCACTAGTGGCTGTTCCTTGTAACAGACAACACTTGAATCCAAGCGGGTGGAACCAGTGCTCAAATATAAGTGAAGGAGCATGAATTAGACACTCCACTTGGAAAATAGAGGGCACTTCGTGTTAGTCTCCATTCAGAGTATCCTTTTTCTGCCTTTTGCCGACCAATGAACCATGAGAACGTCTCAAAGGGCTGGGGTTGCTCGGAGCTTATGAGAGCCATCGTACCGTTTTGTGCTCGTGCATTTATTGTGGGTATTAGGATTGATTTTTCAGACCCCATAAAGTGGTGGTTAATGGGTTATAGATTGGTGTACAGCCAAGCTCTATTAGATGTGACCGTGGAGAATGGCAGAGGAAACCTGGAGGCCAAGTTTCTAGAAGGGATGGAGGATCCGCCTTCAAGCTATGCTGGGAAAGCAGCCCTCTGCCCCAGGCCCCTGCAGCAGCTGTTATAGTTCTTGCAATTGCCACAAATAATGGGAGGCTGAGAGAGCAGCCAGGGAATGTGCAAGGGTAGCCTCTGGGAATCAAAACCGGGCCTTCAGAGTTGGGGTGTCTTTGGGGTATGCAGGACGGAGAGCTGTCCCCAATGCTCAGAGCCCACTCCTGGACTGGAGAGTGGGACTCAAAAGGTCTAGGAGGGGCCCGCCAGTCTGCATGCAACAAGCTCCCCGCTCCACAGGTGAGCACCAGGTCGGAGAATCCCTTAGAAACCACCAGCACTGTTCAACTCAACGACACACACAAACCCATATTCGCCCACCACTCCTGCATCTGGGGTCCAGACCCATTCCTGTTTCTCTTCTCCACTCCATGGAATGTCCAGCAAATCTGCTTTCCTGGTTACTGAATTTGGGATTTTCTCCTAGTCTTCCTGTGAATTGGACTTTAACCAGATTTTAACTGTAGCCCCCAAAAAATGGGAATGGTACGATCGGGTTTCAAACAGTGTAATTTTCTGTAGCTCTTATGGCCAACCCACCCAAGGATGAGTCTGGGACCCCTTGCAAAGGACCAGCACCATTTCCTCTAGTCTTTATAGATGGCCCTCCAAGGTCTAAGGCCCTCACAGAGCCTTAGACCTTGGAAAGCCGTCTCCAAAGGGTGGAGAACTGGGCAGGTGGGCACTCACTGGGAGTCAGATACCTGGGAAATGAGGACCTCACTGGCTCCTGTGTTCAGTAGCAGAAGCGGCAGCAGAGACGTCGCTGGAAGGGGGGAACATGGCCCTGGCTATCTTCATCCCGGTCCTCATCATCTCCTTACTGCTGGGAGGAGCCTACATTTACATCACAAGGTAGGGAGCTGATGGGGGAGACGACTGCCAAGCACTCAGCCACCAGCTCTCAGAGGGACTGGGCGGTTCACCTCTCTGAGCCTCAAGGTCTCCACCTGTAGGTCGGGCATAGTGGCATTTGTGTGATCGCAGAGATGCCCAGATTCAGCCCAATTCTGTGGGATAAATATTTACACTGGGCAATTATGAAGCCTCCAAGCAAGTAAGACAAATACTATTCCTGCCCTCAAGGAGGTTATGGTTTAGTGGAGGACGTAGATATGACATATTGCCAGACATGTTGATTCTTTCCTTCCATCACTCACTCATGCATTCACTCATTTATTCAACAAATATGTATTGGCAATCTGTTGTATATCAGACACTGTCCCAGGGGTTGAGGGGTCATAGAAACTTGCATTGGATGCAGAAGGAAGATACTAAACCACGTCCCAGAATAGCCACTCATTCATTCACATTCACTGTTGTTGAGCACCTACTAGGTGCCAGGCAGTTTTCTGGGTACTAGAAACATCATTTGTGGAAAAAAAAAAAAAAATAGAAGGAAATATTTGCTCTCCTGGGGTTCAAGTTCTAACAAGGAAAGATAGACAATAAGCAAAGTATGTAAGAAAATATGTGTGTTAGCCGGGCGCGGTGGCTCAAGCCTGTAATCCCAGCACTTTGGGAGGCCGAGACGGGCGGATCACGAGGTCAGGAGATCGAGACCATCCTGGCGAACACGGTGAAACCCCGTCTCTACTAAAAAAAATACAAAAAACTAGCCCGGCGAGGTGGCGGGCGCCTGTAGTACCAGCTACTCCGGAGGCTGAGGCAGGAGAATGGTGTAAACCCGGGAGGCGGAGCTTGCAGTGACCCAAGATCGCGCCACTGCACCCCAGCCTGGGTGACAGAGTGAGACTCCGTCTCAAAAAAAAAAAAAGAAAATATGTGTGTTAAAAACTGATAAGTGCAGGAAGAGAAGGCTGGGAGGGGGCAAGAATTCTGGAATAGAAGTGGTGGTTGACTTTTAAATAACGTAGCTAGAGGAGGCCCCACTGAGAAATGACATTTGAGCAAGGACTTGAAAGTGATCATGAGAAACCTATGCAGGCCAGGCATGATGGCTCACAACTGTAATCCCAGGACTTTGGGAGGCCAAGGCAGGTGAATCACTTGAGGTCAGGAGTTCGAGACCAGCCTGGCCAACATGGTGGAACCCCATCTCTACTAAAAATATAAAACATACAATTCGCCTGGGCATGGTGGTGGGTGCCTGTAATCCCAGCTACTTGGGAGGCTGAGGGAGAAGAATCACTTGAACCTCGGAGGAGGAGATTGCAGTGAGCCGAGATCGTGATACTGCACTCCAGCCTCGGCAACAGAGCAAGACTCCATTTCAAAAACAAAAGAAACCTATGCAGATACGTGAAAGAGGAGGGTTTCATGCAGGGAAACAGCATGTGCAAAGGTTCTGAGGCAGGAACATGCCTAACATAAATCGTCCCTGCCCTTATGGAGCCCACAGTCTACTGGGGACAGGGTAGAGTAAGTACACAAATAAATTATAACACACTAAGGTAAACACAATGAAGGAAATGGTTAGGTGTGGTGAGTAACAGAGAAATCACCTTTAAATAGGTGGTCATGGGCCAGGCATGGTGGTTTATCCCCATCATCCCAGCACTTTGGGAGGCCAAGGCTGGAGGATTGCTTGGGCCCAGGAGTTTGAGACCAGCCTGGGCAATGGGCAATATAGTGAGATCTCGTCTCTTAAAAAAAAAACAAAAAACAAAAAATTAGCCAAATGTGGTGGTGCATGCAGGTAGAAGAACCACTTGAGCCCAGGAGGCAGAGGTTGCAGTGAGCCGACATGACACCACTGCACTACAACCTGGATGACAGAGCAAGACCCTGTCTCAAAACAAATAAATAAATAGGTGGTCAAGGAAGGCTGATCTAGGGCAATATGGCATACAGTAGGTGCTCAATAAATGCTCATCCTTGTTCTTGTTTCCTTTTGCATTCAAGAGGGACTTGAGTGACCTTCCAGGAGAAAACAAATCAAGCTCCGCCCCCTCCCTAGTAAGAGGGGGTCACAAGGCTTTGGTTCTCACTGCCTGGGTTGCAATTTGAGAGCAGTTATGATTTCTGCTTTCACCTCAGTAGGATTCTCGCCTGCGAAAGGCTGTTTGCACACATCCTCGTTGTCATTCACAGAGGTGCCGCTGCTCAGGAAGTGGCACCAACTGTTCCCGTTCAATATTGTAATGTGTCTCCTAGCTGGGGAGAAGTAACTTCTGTCTCCTTTCTCTCCCCTAGATGTCGCTACTATTCCAATCTCCGCCTGCCTCTGATGTACTCCCACCCCTACAGCCAGATCACCGTGGAAACCGAGTTTGACAACCCCATTTATGAGACAGGGGTGAGTTGATCTCTCTCGTCTCTTTCCAGTTCCCTCCCTCTTTGCTCTGAATTCACCAACAATAAGACAAAACATTTCATTTCCTATTGCGCACAGCCAGTGGTCCTGTCTTATCCCCACGAAGAGCCCTAAAGAGATAACTGCTGGGAGAACCCAGCTCTCTTTACAAGTGATTGGTGCTGAGGACGAGCCCAAGAGGCTGATTACTGTCAGCAGAACACCCACAGAAAAAAGAGGCTGCACTCAAGACCCACAGACAGCAGACCACCGGTGGTCTGGTGGCAACGTGCAGTATTCCCACACATCCCACTGGGCTCCACCCTTTGTTCAATGGCATGTGAAACATCCCTACACATTTGAGTGTCAGACCCTGTGTTAGGTGCTAGGAACATAGTCATGAACCCAAACAGACACAGATTCCACCATTAATGAGCTTACCGTCTTGTGAATTACTATTATCAATAATAATACATGTCATGTGCTGAGCACTTTAAATGCATAATCTCCTTGAATCCTTGCAGCTCTCTGCAATACGTTCCACAGTTATCTCTAATTGATTGATGAGGACATTGAGGTCCAGAGAGAGGAAAGAATAATTTAGCCAAGGTGGCGCACAGCCAGGATGCACAGCCTGAAGCCAGGATGCAAATTCAACCTGACACTCCTAATTGCCATGCTATCTTGCCTCCCTTGAACCTCCGACAATCCAATGTGCCCATGAATATTTTGATTACAACAAATAATACTTTTTAAGGACTATGAAAAAAATTGAACAGGGTTGCTAGGAGAATGTATAATGGGGACACTTGGAGTTGGGCAAGGCATTATTGAGAAAGTGAGAGTAAAGCTGAGACATGGGAAGTGGTTAGGGCTTGGACAGTGGGCTGAAGAGGATGTCAGACAGATGGGAGAGCATGTGCAAAGGTCCAGGGCATATGCGAGGAAGCAAAAGGCTGGTTATGAGTTTGCAAAATCATCATCCTTCAAATTCACTGTATAACGATGTGCAGCTATCTCCCAGTGTTTGGGGGGAATAAACCTGACTTGTTTCTTGTCCCACTAACCTTCCTTCACCTCCACTTCCTCTGATCTCCTGTGTTAGTTATCTATTGATGTGTAACAATATTACTGCAAACTTAGGGGCCTAAATTAACAACACACATTTATTATCTCATAGTTTCTATAAGTCAGGAAGCCAGGCACAGCTTAGCTGGACCACCTGCTTTATGACTCACAGGCTACAAACAAGGCAGCAACTGGGCTGCAGTCTCATCTGAGGCTCAACCAGGGAAGGATCCACTTCTAAACTCACATGGTTGTTGGCAGCATTCAGTTCCTTGCAGGTTGTTAGAATGAGGGCCTCAATTTCTTTGAGCTGTCTTCTAGGGGCCACCCTCAGTTTCTTCCATTTGGGCCTCTCCATAGAGCATCTCATGACATAGCAGCTGGCTTCTTCAAAGTCAGCAAGAGAGAGTCATCTTGCAAGATAGAAGTCACAAGCTTGTGTCATGCAAACATGGAAGTGACATCCTACCACCTGTGTATTCTCCTAGTTAGAATCAAGTCTCTACCCACCCTTAAAAGAAGAGGACCACACAAAGGCATGAGCCCCAGGAGGTGGGGATCATGGAGACCACCTTGAGGCCTGCCCACCACACCCCATGTACCATGAAGCATAGATGCGATTGCATATCTGTGTTGGCTGAATGTGAGCTGGAGACTTCTGTTAAAGTATGTAACAGTGACAACTTCCAGGGCTGAGCCTGTGACTTCTTCTATCTCCTTGCTCCTTGTTCCTGGGGCTTGGAATACATTACTCACACTCCATAAATACTGAAGAAATCCAACTACCCACATGTTGTAGTCATTTCATATGGCAATGGTAGATCAGGGCATATGTTGTTTTGCATTCTATGTAGCTTGCTTTGAAATCATGGGAAAAGGTCAGACTGAAATAAAGAATTTTAGAGACTAGACATTATGAATACTCATTAGTAGAGTGTATCAGTGACCTAGAGCTATAGTAATGCTGAGTAACAAACATCTCCGAACTCAATGGCTTAATGCCACAAGCATTCATTTGCTCATCAGTCTGTGGGTCAGTGTTTTAGCTGGGTGGTAATCCTGACATTGTCTGGTTGATGGCTGGGTGACTCAGCTCTGCTTTGTGTGTCTTTCATTTTCCTGCAGCAACTAAAGCCTAGCTTATGGTGATGACAGATGGGCAGGATGTGAGCAGAAACATACAAGTATGTTTCAAGCAGCTGTTGTACCCCATTTCCTTATAACCCATTGGCAAAAGCAAGTCAGGGTCAGAGTGAGAGGGCACTGCAAAGTCACGACGAAGGGCATGGACATACGGAGGTGCCAAGAACTGCATCCCCCTATGTATATCACTCTACCACACAAGGGTTTGACAAATCTGTGCTTCTCTCTCTTGCAGGAAACCAGAGAGTATGAGGTTTCTATCTAAAGAGAGCTACACTTGAGAAGGGGACTTGTGAACCTCAGCCACAATCTCCTCGAGACGTTCATCCAGAGATCATGTGGCATTTGATTGAAACCCCAGAATGTCGACTGTCTTTTCTTTAGACTCTTTATTGAAGGTTTACTGTTTTCTTCCCTGTATTTATTATATTTAAAAGTGAAATAGGTGTGGGTTTGGATGTTTTGCGGCCTCAGCAAAATTCATGTTACAGCCTCAATTCTGAAGGCAGGTGGAAGACTTGCAAAGTGGCAAATCGCAGCAGCAAAAACACAAAACAACAGATGGAGTTTCTCCCATCAGCAATGCCATGCTAAGGCTGCATCGAATTGCATGCATCTTTGGGAACCATGCCCATGGTGTTTTCAGTACAAATCTAAGTCCCAAGATTAGGTTGGAAAAGGGTATTTCTTGTTGGCTTAGTTTGGGTTGGAATTTAGCATGGGTACTTAAACCCATTTGGGGAACTGTGCTCCAAAACAAATTCTGTGTCCTCTCTTCCCATTCTACCAACTTCTGAAAGGTTTTACCACATCCCCTCCTTCTCACGGTTCTTCTGAAGGTAGCAAAGGTGTTAGATAAACCTTGTCTTTTACCACTCTGGCCTTGTTGGACAGTGACAAAACAAGAAAACGTTTTCTTTCTAAAAGGTGATAAATGACCAAAGGGAATTTTCAGAGAAAAAATGAGAGGTTTGAGAGTTCCAATGAAGAATTGGGTGAGGGGGATCATTGGGTAAGGGAAGTGGGTTAATAAAATGTTCTGTTCTTTGACACTCTTTCAACGATGAAAGAGCACGTAATTTATGCTACAAGTACCAGAATCGATCACCATGTTCAGCAAGCCACTCTCAAGCTGTGGTAATAAACACACAGGCTTAGAAGGCACCGGCGGCCCCACTCATACAGTGACAAGGATTTGTGATGGGAAAAAGGAGGTGCTATGTTTGGAAATCCAGGGGTGAGCTCTGTTTTCTCCTGGGGTTCTGGAATATCTCTCAGCTCTCAAAACAGAGGAGACTCAAGTGCACTGATTCTCTACAAGGTGTCATCTTCGAATATACTTGCCATCAAGTATTTCAGGGGGCGGGAGGTCCTGTGAGAAGAATCTATTTTTCTATTCTCTGAAGCTGTCTGAATGTTGGGGGGTGGTGTGAATGCTGACTGAGGAGCTGCAGAGAACAGGGGCAGGGGATTTTAAATCACAGCAAACCGTCCAGTGGAATCCCGTATCATCTGACGTGAACGTCAATGAAGACAGAGAGAGGAATGTCATCCAGAAAGGATTCCATAGCCCCACATCTAATCACATGGGCATTCCTCCTATTTTATCAGGGTCTGTTTTCCCCCAACCCAGTGAGGCTGGTGCATGTGTGACTCTTTGAAAAATTCTTTTCTAAATACAGGAATAAAGAGAAGGTGGAGGGTGCGGGTGCATGGAAGAAATACTATGTGTAAAGCAGACTCACTTTCCTGGGACCGGTGACAGTCAATGGCTTGGACAGGCACACGGGCTCAGTGGCATTTGGAACTCTCTTTGGTGCCTCCCATTCTCTCTGGAATTGTTTCAAGTCTGCTGGTTTTCAAACAAGAAAAGATCTTTCTAGCCGTAGGGAGAATGGTGGGGAGTCTATGTGTTGGTGGTTACATTCAAAACATCTTAAGCAAGATAGTGAAAGTTGGTTTTATGCACACAGGTACTCTCCTTGCCAGCAGGAACTCAGACCTCAATCTTGGGGTCTAAGACCAGAATATTTTCCTTCTGCCAGAAAAGAATCTTGCATATATACTCCTGAAGGCATGCTTGTGTGGTCCACGGCAAGAAATAGCTAAAGGCTGTTTTCCAGGACCCAAAGCCCCATTTAATGCAAGAACCAGAGAAGTGTTGCAGGCCATTAGTGAACAATGTCATGTTTGGAGAAAGATAACAACAAAAATAATGTAATCTTTCCTTAAAAGGCAGAACCCAATCCATTTTATTTGATGCTTAGTCTAACCCTAAACCTGGATCACCTGGAATGAAGAACTCTGTTAATAATATTTGATTTTAGAACATATTATGGTTATGTGAAAACTAAACATTTGCCTTTTATAAAGACTGACAAAATATAAATCTTTATTCTAACCCTATCCCCAAAACTAGCCAGGCCACACCCCAGGTGTTCTTATTCGCTATTGGAAAGATAGAAAAGGCATTGGGTTTTTTGTTTTTTTGTTGTTGTTGCTGTCATTGTTGTTTTTTTCAGGAGACCAGTGTCTCAGTTCTGTCTTAGTAGTACCGCACCTGTAACCATGTTTTAAAAGTTTGTTTTAGCCTAGAGACGGATCATACGAGTTCAACGATGTACAGTGTGATTGAAAAGACAGGTTGGTGTCTATTTTTCTTTTTAAAATATCTGAATGTGTATTTGTAATATGTAAAGGCAAAAAAACAATAGTGCCAAAATGTGCAAGGCATCTCATTACAGTTCATATACGTCTGTTTTATAAGATCAATATTAAAACCCATTGGGATTAAATATTTTGAATAGGATACACTCTTGAGAAACTCGAGAATGGACTGAGCCTTCCTACAAGCCACTCTTTGTTTTTAAAACAGTGGGGAAATACGTTTACAGAGATTGTGAGCTTCAGAGAATGCATGTGATGGCGTGTATTACATGCTAATTCATATAAGCTGTATCTGTCAGCTACCACCCTGTGCTTTAAAAATGCACACACTCGACCCTCTTTAGCTTGAAGCTCAGCTTTTTGCTTTTTTTTTTTTTTTAAGAATTATTTAGCTAACATAAGTATTCTGATCGCTACCTGATGGCCATTCTTAGTTAGTTTCATAGATGTGCTTTAACTATGATCTTTTGAAGCGCACCCCTTGGAGAGCCTATAGAACCTCAGGCTGATAGCTTTGAAAACTGCCAAACAGCCCAGAAGGCAGCAAAGCATCTGCATAATCAGGAAGGTTGTGTAAGAAGTAGGGATTTGGCAAATATGTGGGTAGCTTTAGGCTGAGGCATGGGCCTCAGGCAAAAATGCCCTTTGAGTGAATCCAAAGGGCATGACCTTCCTATGTCCTTGACTAGGCATGATGGGTCATTTGAGGTCAGATATTATTTGAGTTGTTCAGCACCCCCAAAGGTAGGCTTTCTCCTGGGAAATCTTCATTTCCATTTTATCGCCAAACAGAATAAAAAGCAAAACAAACTTTCTAAGCTAAAATAATGAAATTAAGTCATTTTCCACTTTGTATATATTGATGCTAATAAAACCGATGAAAAGACTCAAGTGTGTGGGATTTTGTTACAGACACTTCAGGACGGCACCAAATGGAATGTTTCCAGTTTCTGGGGATTGGGTTGGGGTAACACCTACTGATACTTTGGATGCTAAGACAGGACATCCCACTCTGGAATGGTTCTGGGACCTTCAAGGGATGTTTGGGACAAGATGGGTTTGACGGCACTGCCATCATCAGATGTTCCACCATCCTCCCTGTCTTAGCTCAGCCTGTCAAAAGAAAATACCACAGACTAGATGGATTAAACAACAGAAACCTATTTCTAAAAGTTCTAGAGACTGAGAAGCCCAAGATCAGGGTACCAGCCAATTCAGTTCCTGGTGAGAGCTCTCTTCCTGGCTTATAGATGACCTTTTTGCTGTGTCTTCACACAGTGGAGGGAAGGGAAAAGGCAGGAAGGAGGGGAGGAGAGGAAGAGAAAGAGGGAGAGGCAGCTCTTCCTCTTCTTAAAAAGCCACAGTCTTATCAAATGAGGTCCAATGCTTATGACCTTATTTAGCTTTAATTTCCTGCTAATGGTCTTATCTCCAACTACGGTCACATTGGGGGTTAGAGCTTTAACATATGAATTTTGGAGAGACACAGCTGTCTATAGCATTGCACGCGTGGCACCCCCAAAATGTATGTCCTTCTTGCACGCAAAATACGTTTCCTGCACTCCAACAGCCTCCAAAGTCTTAACTCATAACACCATCGACTCGTCTAAAGTCTCATCTAAATATCATTTAAATCAGGTATGAGTGAGAACCAAGGCATGATTTATCCTGAGGCAAACTGCTCTCTATCTGTACATCTGTGAACGCACACAAGTTATGTGCTTCCAAAACACAATGGGGGTACAGCCATAGGATAGACATTGCTATACCAAAAGGGAGAAATAAGGAAGGAGAATAATAAGAAAGAACAATAAGAAAGAAATAAGAAAGGAGTGTCGGGTTTCAAGCAAGTACAAAACCTAGCAAGGCAAATTCCATTAGATCTCAAGACTTGAGAATAAGCTTCTTTGGTTTGATGCTCTGCCCTAAAGGCCCACTGAGGTGGCAGCATCACCTCCACAGCTCTTTCAAGCTTCCTTGTTCACACAGCTTTCTTCAGAGAGCAGTCCACCCCTGAGGCACTGGATGGGATTGTCCTGGCTGAAACCGGAGACAAAGCCCTGCCCTTGGAAACAGAGGAGAAAACACCTTGGTTCTGGGGCCTATGGTGGCAGTGGCACCCCTGATGATTCTTTAATCACCTTCTGCTTCATTCTTAGCACACATTCGTAGCTGATGGCTCTATGGTTCGGTCCTGTAGATTCCAAGAAGGTTGAGAGTTATCCTTCGTTCTGTCCTGCTTTCCCTACCCACTTTAGTTCAAACTGGCAGTGTCTTCACTTGTATAATCCCATTCCTGGATTCTGCCAAGATAGCTGATGAAGTGCATGAGATGTACTCATGATCTCTATTGTTCAAATTTTTATTTTTATTTTTTACAGGGACAGGGTCTCACTATGTTGCCCAGGCTGGTCTCAAACTCCTGGGCTAAAGTGATCCCCTCACCTCAGCCTCCCAAAGTGCTGGGATTACAGGCATGAGCCGCCATTCCTGGCCTCATGATCTCTTCACCACGTGATTGTTCAGACACATTCTCAGTGTTTTCTTCAGAACAAGCTTTCTAATTTTTTTTTTTTTTTGCAATAGGGAAAGGCTGAAATTTTGCAAAATCTTCAAGTTCTGCTTCCTTTTTGCTTAATTGTTTTTTTCTGACAACCAAAACGAGTGACAGAGGCAGGTGTCTCAATCAGTCGAGGTTTATGGAGCCAGCTGAAGGATGCACCCAGGAAAGATGTGAGTCACAGACACATCTGTGGCTGTATTTTTCAGAGATGTTCTTAAAAGGTTTAGTAGTTCTACATTTTCCTTAAAAGGAAGGAGGGGGCAATGAGGTAAATGATTACATAGCTGAGAGACTTTAGTTAGTACCCCCAAAATTTACATTTTACATAAGATAAGATGAATGAAGATAAAAGGAACAGAGGAAGCAGACATCTCAGGGAGGGGTGAAGAAACGATTAATCTCATCTTTGTTCTGTACCTGGGGAAATAAGCTAGTTATCTACATTATCAGTGTAGAGTCTTTTGAAAGGGGTGGTTTCTGTTTAGCCCTTAGAGAAGAAAGATTGATGGCAACTGTTGAGGGCAAGGGGATAATGAGGTGTGTCTGACCTCCATCCCATCATGGCCAGAAACTCAGCTTCAGTTTCTCTGGGGTCTCCTTGGCCAAGAGGAAATTCATTCCGTCAGTTGGGAGCTGAGAATTCTATTGTTATTTCTCACTTTTTTTGTTTGTTTGTTTTGTTTTGTTTTGTTTTTTGTTTGAGACAGAGTCTCAGTCTATTGCCCAGGCTGGAGTGCAGTGGCACAATCTTGGCTCACCGCAACCTCTGCCTCCCAGGGTCAAACAATTCTTCTGCCTCAGCCTCCCAAGTAGCTGGGATTACAGGTGCATGCCACCACGCCCAGCTAATATTTGTATTTTAGTAGAGACAGGGTTTCAACATGTTGGCCAGTCTGGTCTGAAATTCCTGACCTCAGGTGATCCACCTGCCTCAGCCTCCAAAAGTGCTGGGATTATAGGCGTGACTTCTCACTTCTTTAATTAATCTCCCTCCTTTCACATTTTACTATAAGCAGTCAGGAGGAACCAAGCCACTCCTTCAACACTTTGCTTCGGAATCTCTTCAGCTAAATATAGCAATTCCCTCTTACCTGTGGGCAGTACCTTCCAAGATGCCCAGTGTATGCCTGAAACCACAGATAGTACTGAACTCTATATATACTATGTTTTTTCTTTTTTTTCTTTTTTTTTTTTTGAGACGGAGTCTCGCTCTGTCGCCCAGGCTGGAGTGCAGTGGCCGTATCTCAGCTCACTGCAAGCTCCGCCTCCCGGGTTTACGACATTCTCCTGCCTCAGCCTCCCGAGTAGCTGGGACTACAGGCGCCCGCCTCGTCGCCCGGCTAGTTTTTTGTATTTTTAAGTAGAGACAGGGTTTCACCGTATTAGCCAGGATGGAACTATGTTTTTTCATATACATACATATCTATGATAAAGTCTAACTTATAAATTAGGTACGTAAAGAGATGAAGAATAATATTAAAATAGAAAAATTATAACAATATACCAGCATCACTACTCTTGAACTTTGGGGTTATTATTAAATAAAGTAAAAGTTACTTGAACACAAACCCTGAAATACCACAATAGTCCATCTAACAACCAAGATGGCTACTAAGTGATGGGCAGGTAGGTAGCATAGACAGCACGGGCATGCTAGGCAAAGGGGTGATTCATGTCCCAGGCGGGACAAAGTGAGATGGTGCAAGATTTTATCATGCTACTCAGAAAAACGGGGCTCAATGTAAAACTTATGAATTGTTTACTTCTGGAAATTTTTTTTTTTTTTTTTTGAGACACAGTTTTTGCTCTGTTGCCCAGGCTGGAATGCAATGGCGCAATCTCAGCTCCCTGCAACCTCTGCCTCCGGAGTTCAGGTGATTCTCCTGCCTTAGCCTTGCGAGTAGTCGGGATTACAGGTGCCTGCCACCATGCTCAGCTCATTTTTGTATGTTTAGTAGAGACGAGACTTCAATTTTTTGGCCAGGCTGGTCTCGAACTCTTGACCTCAGTTAACCACTGGCCTCGGCCTCCCAAAGTGCTAGGATTACAGGCATGAGCCACTGCAGTCAGCCTGTTTCTGAAATTTTCCATTTAAGATTTTCAGATGGCAGTTGACCTTGGGTAACTAAAATGTAGAAAGCAAAACCATAGATAAGCAAGAACTACTGTCTCCAGTTTCATTGTTCACAAATTCTACCTTCCATAAAACACTAGGAGGAAGTTCAGCTAAGTTCTTTTTCACTTACAACTAGGACTGCCTTAATTCCACTTTCAAATCACATGTTTCTAATTTCTGTCTGAGACCTCAGCAGACCAGAATGAACTGTTTTTTGTTTTTTTGCTTTTTGGGGTTTTTTTGTTTGTTTGTTTTTTTTGTTTTTTTCTTGAGACAAGGTCTCACTCTGTTACCAGGCTAGAGTGCAATGAAGTGATCACAACTTACTGCAGCCCAGACCTCCTGGGCTCAGTTGATCCTCCTACCTCAGCCTCCCAAATAGCTGGGACCACAGGCATGCACCACCACACCCAGTTAAGTTTTGTGTTTTTTGTAGAAATGGGGTTTCACCACATTGCCCAGGCTGGTCTCGAACTCCTGGGCTCAAGTAATCCACTCTCCTCAGCCTCCCAAAGTGCAGGATGACATTTAATGTTCATATCTCTACCAACATTCTGTTCATGGCAATGTTAGGTTAGCATGCAACTCAAAACCCTTCCAGCCTCTACTCATTACCCAGTTCCAAAGCCACTTCCACAGGAAACAAAACTAATAAAGTGAGTGTGTGTGTGTGGAGAGGCAGAGAGAGAGAGATTATAAGGAATTAGGTCATGCTATTATGGAGACTGAGAAGTCCCAAGATCTGCAGCCAGGAAGCTGGAAACCCAGGAAGCTGATACGTAGTTCCAGTCCAAGTCCTAAGGCCTGAGACCTAGAAGAACCAATGATGTAAGTTCCCATCTGGAAGCCAGCAGGCATAAGACACAAGAAGAACAGATACTTACATTCAAATCCAAAGGTCATGAAAGAATGATGTCCTGGCTCAAAGCAGTCAGGCAGGAGGGGTTCCCTCTTACTGATGGGAGGGTCAGCCTTTGGGTTATATTCAGACCTTCAACTGATGGGATGAGCATTCTATATTAGGAAGGGCAATCTGCTTTACTTAGTCTACCAATTCAAATGCTAATTTTATCCCAAAACACCCTCATGAGGACACTCAGAATAATGTCTGACCAAATAGCTGGACATCCCATCACTGAGTCAAACTGAAAAAAAATAACTGTCACACTCCCAAAACCCTATAAATGCAAGGTGACCACTCTAATGAGCTATGGTGTCCATGCTAAAGTCTTGCAATGACATTGCTATTTCTCAGAGAGAAACAGAAGAATGTTTCCACAACTCTTAAGATATAGACATATTTGACTTACCCTCACATCTTAGGTTGGGCTCCCCCAGAAGCAAAGCTTCAGATCAAAATTCAAGAGCAAATAATGTATTTGCTAGGCAATTCCACAGAGTACCAGTGGAGGAGTGGTAAAGTGAGACTAGAAAGGAAAATAAGCCAATACAAAGTGCATTGGTCAAGCAAGTTACTCCTGGGGACAACTGGGAATCCATCGTGCTGGATAATTCTGTGAGATGGTGAAGAAAAAGATTCAGGGTTTTTCCCTCTGAGCAGTGAGGGAGCTGGGGTATTTATCCACCAGTTCCCAACTGTCACAGATTCAATTGTTTCTGGGAGGCATTAACTCCTAGGCACCTCTGGGTTTCCTTGTGCTTAGAGAAAGAGAGTTATCTATGCCTGCAGGTAGAAAGCATCAAGTAGAGTTCATGGAAAAGCGACTGCCAGAGGAATATGGGCAAAGCAGCTACAGCATCTTTTACGCCTACTTATTGCTCAAGTCAATCATCAATCAATTCATCAACAAATATTTTAGCACCTAAAATGCAGCTTATTGTGATGCCAACACCTTGGTAACTTGGTCAAATGTGGGAAAGCCTAAAAATGTAAGTAAATGTGGGATTGAAATGTAAAAGACTAAAGATGTCATTCAACCTGAGAAAGCTGACTGAACAAAAAAAAAAAGAAAGAAAGAAAGCCTAAAGATTTCAATCAAAGTAATTTTATCTAAAATTAACCCTTCCCCTTCTGATGATAATAATGTCTTTCAATTAAAATACAGGTTTAAACAATGTTTTCAAAAGAAGGCACACTAACTCATTTCTTTGTTTTGTTTTTTAATTCTTTTTTCTTTTGCTCATTTCTTAAAAAAAAAAAAAGTCCCTAATTTTTTATTTTATTTTATTTTATTTT
>NW_016803781.1:1758475-1759710 GCF_001698545.2 Rhinopithecus bieti | reverse complement strand
TGCTAGCGGCAATGCTGCTCTTTATGCACTAAAAGGTTTGTGGAGATGTTTGCATGTGCATATTTAGGCACAGCAGTTTTCCTTAAACTTATTCATGTCACAAAGATCTTTATTCATATGTCTTACTGCTGACCTTCTGCCTATAATGATCCTATTATCCTGCCACTTCCCTTTTCTAAGATGGTAAAGATAATGATCAATAAATACGGAGGGAACTCAGAGACCAGTGCCAGCGTGGGTCCTCTGTATGCTGAGCGCCAGTCCCCTGGGCCCACTGTTTTTTTCTCTATACTTTGTCTCTGTGTCTCATTTCTTTTCTCAAGTCTCTCGTTCCACCTAACGAGAAACGTCCACAGGTGTGGAGGGGCAGGCCACCCCTTCAAGTAGTGTCCCCTACCATCCTTAAGCAACAGAGAAAATGCCTTTGGGGTGACTTTCCTTGGCCATAATATACCCAAGTACCATCAAATGTTTCCTACACATTACATAGGATTTAGAGTCAGCCATCAAAAGATCACATTACAGCCTTTCCAGAAGGTGACGTGAGGTAGACAAAACTGATGTCTTTTAGTTCATGTTTCCTCTCAGGCCTGTATCCATTTGATAAACCAATCTCCCGATGATGCTTAGAAGAAAGGACAGAAGAAAATATTGATGGGAATTAGAGCGACACAGCCCGAAGAAAACAATTTGGCCAAGCGGTGGCACCAAAATTGCCTTCAAGTTCAATCTGTTCCCCAGCAATTGGGCAGAGGACCAAGGGGTGAAAATAAGAAAGACAGTTCCATCTACAGCCTTTCCTCTGGCGTTAAATGCAGCAAAATATTCAGCACACACACACACACATACACAAAGAATAGAAAACTAGCTGTGATGTTTTGTGACTGTATTGGTTATGAAATAGAGATCAGTAACAATATCAGCATCTCTCTCTTGAGCCTGGTAATGCCAAGTTCCCATAAGGGGTCAGAATCGTATTTATTCATTCAGAAATTGCTTATTGGATTTTACCTCCAGTTGCAACAGAAAAGGCTCAAGAAACCATTACTTCCACCCAACCCTGAGAACAAGTCAGTTAAGCTTTAAAAAAAAAAAAAAAAAAAGATTTTAAAAAAACCCCAAAGCTGTCAGAGATCCGGGGATACAAATACACCCAAATTCTTAAATTCCAGAAAGAGATGAGCCCTTCTTGAGAGATAAGAATTTCCATGGCTGTCTTAATCTCTGGGGCACTG
>NW_016803781.1:1742386-1757827 GCF_001698545.2 Rhinopithecus bieti | reverse complement strand
AGGCTTGAGCCACCGCGCCCGGCCCTTTTTTCAAAATTTTAATGGCCGCTTGGGAATTCCAAGAAGCCCCAGCCATAAAGGGAGTCCGTGCCCATCCTTCAACTGTATCCCACAGTGCTCCCATTGAACATCCTGGCCATGCCTAAAGCTCGGGGCAGGACAGGAGAGCTGGGAGAGATGCCCTCTGTACCCAGGAAGGCACAGTCACCATAGGGAGAATCAGAATCCATGCAATCCGAGGTGGCCTTCAAAGAAGCCAGCCAGGCGCGGTGGCTCACGCCTATAATCCCAGTACTTTGGGAGGCCGAGGTGGGTGGATCACCTGAGGTCAGGAGTTCAAGAACAGCTTGACCAGTATGGAGAAACCCCATCTCTACTAAAAATACAAAAATTATCTGGGTGTGGTGGTGGGTATCTGTAGTCCCAGCTACTTAGGAGGCTGAGACAAGAGAATTGCTTAAACCCAGGAGGCAGAGGTTGCAGTGAGCCGAGACCATGCCACTGCACTCCAGCCTGGGCAACAGAACAAAACTCCATCTCAAAAAAAAAAAAGGAAGAAGAAGAAGAAGCCTCCTTCAGAAGGTTTGAAATCTCAGCTGGAGATGTTCCTGTCACTCTTCTCCAGCCATCCCACCATCTCTCTCTGTAGTTTAACTACAGATGTTTCTGAGACTGGGGGTTTGTTCACACTGAAGCTCAACAGAATCATAATATATAGGCCAGGATCTTATAAGTACAGATGACTCGTAATTTAGAATCTGATGAATAAATGCTCCTATGTTATTGTATTCTGTAGTATCGGTGTCATATTGTTATTTGATTAACCAACCAGTCACTTTGCATGATCTCTAGATACATTTGAAACTTCAAAGGCCTTTTCTGTTTGCCATGAACTGTATTAGCTATTGTTCTAAGATCATTGAAAGGTAGCCAGAAGTATTTGGTATTTATTTATTTATTTATTTATTTGAGATGGAGTTTCATTCTCTTTGCCCAGGCTGGAGTGCATTGGCATGATCTCGGCTCACCACAACCTCCACCTCCCAAGTTCAAGCGATTCTCCTACCTCAGCCTCCCAAGTAGCTGGGATTACACGCGTGCACCACCACACCTGGCTAATTTTGTGTTTGTAGTAGAGACGGGGTTTCTCCATGTTGGTCAGGCTGGTCTCAAACTCCCGACCTCAGGTGATCTACCCGCCTTGGCCTCCCAAAGTGCTGGGATTACAGGCGTGAGCCACCATGCCAGGCCAGCTAGAAGTTTATATATATATATATATATATATATATACACACACACACACACACACACACACACACACATGCACATATATATACAGTCATGTACCACATAACGTTTTAGTCAATGATGGATGACATATATGACAGTGGTACCGTAAGATTATAATGCTTTATTTTACTGTACCTTTTCTATGTTTAGATACAGAAAGATAAACCATTATGTTACAATTGCCTACAGTATTCAGTGCAGCAGCATGCTGTACAGGTTTGTAGCCTAGGAACAATAGGCTATGCCATGCCATATAGCTTAGGCATATACTGTCCTATAGCAGCTAGGTTTATGTAAATACGCTCTAGTATGTTCACACAGTGATTGAAATTGCCTAATGTTTTTTCCCAGAAAGTATCTCTGTCATTAAGTGACACATGGTAGTAGCACCTGTAGTGTGTCCTGTGGGCCTAAGTAAGCATGACTGTAAAGCAGACAGTAGCATGACGGGCTGTAAGTTATGTAGCATGTAGTAAGTACGCTGTGGCTGCTGTGCACAAGGATCTGAGGCTAGAGCAGAAATAAAACATCGCCCTTATTCATTTAGATCTTTATAATCCTATGGGAAGACAGACCCCTAATCCAATTACCTAGGCAAGTAAACATAGGAGCAATAAGCCTAGGAAATGTGCCAAAGAAATGAAAAGATACAGGGGTTGCAACAGGGAACTTGTGACTTGGGTTGAATGGTCCAAGCGATGATTGGTAATTGAGACCTAAAGCCAAGAGTGGAGCAGTAAAGGACACGTCAGAAGAAAGTTTTTCCCAGGGCAGATGGAGGATATGGAGGGAGGAAAACAGGAGTCTGGGCATCTCTTTGAGGGACAACCAGTGTGGCTGGAGGCTGGAGGGAGGGGGTCACATAGTTGGGGAGGGGGCTGAAGAGGCACCAGCGCAGACCTCCAACCCCAGGGGGAAGTAGGGAGAGAGACCAAGAGTGGACCTCATGTGGTGACACTCCCTCTGTCCGGCCACATGGGGATCCAAACAGTTTGGGTAGTTTCCCAAGGAGGAAGGATTTGGGGGCCTTCCACGCTCACCCTTTACCTTCAATGAGAAATGCACCAACACATACCAGAAGTTGGGGGATCCTTGTCCAGGCCAAGCCATTCTTAGTGCGCATGTTGGGCTGCCCCTTTCCATTAGGGGTGGCAATTTTTTCCCGTTAAGAAAACCGAGAGCTGCCTGACTGGGCATGGTGGTATGCCACCCTGTTAGTTCCAGCTACTCGGGGAGCAGAGCAGGAGGAATCCTTTGAGCCCAGGAGGTCCAAGGCTGCAGTTGAGCCTATGGCTGCCCACCCACTGCACTTCAGCCTGGGCAGTAGAGTGAGACACCCATTCCCAAAAACTTGAAAAAGGTCGGCCGTGGTGGTTCAACCACTGTAATCCCCAGCCCACTTTGGGGAGGCTGAGGTGGAGCCTACTCGATTGTCAGGATTCAAGACCAGCATGGCCAACATGGTGAACCCCCGTCTCTACTAAAAAATACATAATTAGCCCAGGGCTGGTGGATGGCACCATGTAGTCCCAGCTCTCAGGAGGCCTGAGGCAGGAGAATCCGCTTAACCTGGGAGGTGGAAGGTTCGCAGTGAGCCCTGGGACCACGCCACTGCAACTCCAGCTGGGTGACAGAGCGAACTCCATCTCAAAACAAAAACAAAAAAAATTGAAAAGAAAAGAAAGAAAAAAGCAAAACAGAGGGCTGGCATCTGACAGGCCCCATGGGGAGAAGCCTATTCAGTGAAACCTGGGACAGCTGGCAGGTCCAGAGCCTCCAGCTGATCATTCATGGGCTTGTCACACCTCAAGCCAGTAAAAGAATGGGGATTCCGGGAAAAGGGACACAAGGAAAGAAAAAAGAGGAAAGGTCAATTGCATGCCCCAGAAATGCCTCAGAAACCCAGAATCCTGTTTCCCAGGCCGGGCTTGTCCCTTCAAGTTTAGAGTAATAGTGAAGAGACCAGAGATTCTTCTCCCCTGGGGAATCCAGAACCTACCTCACCTAGTAAGAATGTGCCTTTAGACAAACAAAACAGAATAGAGAGACCTGGGCCCAGGGAGAGAGAAGGGACCCAACAAAAGTTACCAAAGAGATCCCTGTCAGGAATAACACAGTAACGAAATAATGAATAATTGCTGGCATTTGTTTGACTGCAGCTAATTATTTTTTGTTGTTTCTTGGTTTATTGTTGTGTTTTTCATCTTGGTTTGGTTTGTTTTTTTCTTTTTGAGACCAAGAGTCTCGCTCTGTCCGCCCCAGGTTTTGCGGGAGTACAGTGGTGTGTCTTGGCTCACTGCAACCTCCCGCTCCTTGGTTCCAAGCAATTCTTTTGCCTCTTGCTTCTGGAGGTAGCCTGGGATTACAGGCACGTGCCCACACCACCCCAGCCCCTAATTACTGCAATTTTTAATAGAGATGGGGGTTTCACCATGTTGGGCCAGGCTTGTCCTCCCCGAACTCCTGACCTCAAGTGATCCACCCTATCTCGGCCTCCCAAATAGTGCTGGGGATTACAGGCGTGAGCCACGCCCGGCCTTGTTTTTTTTTGTTTGTTTGTTTGTTTTGTTTGTTTTGTTTACTTTATTTTATGTATTTTGTTGTTGTTTTTTTTTTTTTTTTTTTTTTTGAAGACGGAGGTCCCCCTCGCTCTGCCGCCAGGGCTGGAGTGTAGTAGGCCGGATCTCAAGCTCACTGCAAGCTCCGCCTCCCCGGGTCCGCCAGCCAATTTCTCCTGCCTCAGCCTCCCGAGTGCCTTGGGACTAACAGGCGCCCGCCAGGTGTTGCCCGGCCTAGTTTTTTTGTATTTTTAGTAGAGACGGGGTTTCACCTGTTTTAGCCAGGATGGTCCTCGATCTCTGACTCGTGATCCCGCTCTCGGCCTCCCAAAAAGGTGCCCTGGATTTTAAGGCTGAGCCACCGCGCCCGGCCCCTGTTTTTTTTTTTTTTTTTTTTGGAGATGGAACCTCGCTCTGTCACCCAGGTTGGAGTGCAGTGGCGCCATCTTGGTTCACTGCAAGCTCCGCCTCCTGGATTCACACGATTCTCCTGCCTCAGATTCCCAAAGTGCTGGGATTACAGGCATGAGCCACTGCACCCGGCCAAGGTATGTTTTTATTTTGGAGACAGAGTCTGGCTCTGTCATCCAGGTTGGAGAGCAATGGTGTAATCACAAGCTCACTGCAACCTCAAGCTTCTGCACTTACGCCATCCTCCCACCTCAGCCTCCCACAGTGTTGGGATTACAAGTATGACACACCACACCTGGCTGTTTTTTACATTTTAAATACACCTTCTAAATTCTAGAATACTTTTTAGATTTCCTATTAGATGCACTTTAGTATCTCATTTACTTTTGTGGGTAAAGAAACCAGCCGTCTTCTTTTACAGATGGCGGCGTCTGAAGTGCAAATAGGCTAAGTCACTTACCCAGGTTCACACAGCTGGTACATGAGGGAACGGCACCCAGGAGGTCTGGCTCCCTGTGGATACCAGGGTAGAAATCACTAAAGGCCAACCTTCAGAGAGCAGAGCCACTTCCTCCCAGGGTGCTCAGAACAAAGCAGGGCTCTTTCAGCCTGGGGATGCCCTGAATGCAGGAGTCTGGCCTTATTTGGCTCATATCCCAGGAGGTGTTAGGGATGGATTAGGCAGTGGCTAAGAGCTGGAACTTTGGGTTTGAATCTCAACTCCATCCATGATTAGCAGCTTAGTGGGGTGAGGGACACTGGAGGGGGTAAATTTCCTCCTGCATCATTGTGGGACT
The DNA here is from genome assembly GCF_001698545.2 of Rhinopithecus bieti. Classification (NCBI taxonomy): domain Eukaryota; kingdom Metazoa; phylum Chordata; class Mammalia; order Primates; family Cercopithecidae; genus Rhinopithecus; species Rhinopithecus bieti. Next base: position 1,752,771 of record NW_016803781.1, on the reverse strand, counting down.
CCCCAAGAGGGGGTTTCTACCTCCCCATGGAAAAGAAAGAGAAAAAGTTATACTAACTGTCATAGAATGTTGGGGCAGACACTCCAAAGTACCCTGCCATATCTGTTTCCTTTGCCTTTGCTAACAGAATCCCAGTTTTGTTTGGAGCAACTGTGAACCCGGCCACAGGCAATGCATCATGGTTGGTTTTACTTAGAATATCCTGCCACTTATTTTTTTCAGCCTCCCCTACTGCTAGGGTTGATCCTCTTGACTCCTTTTGGCCAATGAGCCTCAGCAGAAATTGGCTTGAGGCAGAGGGGCTGTTCTCAGAAAGTATTCGCTTTCACAGCATTTATGGAATACTTTTGCCATCTTCTATGGGTGCAGTTCATGACACCCCAAAACAATTATATTAGTAACATCAAAGATCACCCATCATAGATCACTTTAATAGACATAACAATAGTTAAAAAGTTGAAATATTGTGAGCATTAACAAAACATGACACAGAGACATAAAGTAAGCACAAGCTGTTGGGAAATCGGCATCAGTAGACTTGTTCCATACAGGGTTGCTACAAACCTTCAATCTGTAGAAAATCAGTCTCTGCAAAGTGCAATAAAGCAAAGCCCAATGAAACATGGTATGCCTATACCATTCTAAAACTATGTCATTAATACTATTGTTGGTGGCGCTATCACGGTGCCTGGCACAGAGTAGGCACTCAAATATTTGGTGAAGAAATGACTATCAGCCAATAGAGAAGCCCAAAGCAGGGCCAATGTCACTGGCAAGCTGGGTCCCTTTAAACCACCAGATGGCATCCTCAGCATGGGGTTCTCAAGGAAGGCCTTGTGAATCCTATAGAAACGGAATCGCACTTCTGTTTCCTCACAATGGTTATTTTCTTTGGACAAAGACATCTGATGAAATGGATTCATTCCGGTAAAACAAAATATGATTTGGAGAATGAGCAGGCTGACCTTCATTCTTGGGAGTAAAAGAAACCAGCATCATTGTTGCTCCTCCTTGCCCAGGCTGCGTGTTACGGATAAAAAATGGGGTGGCTTTGGACCCAGGGCTCATACAATGCTGCCCCCAACCAGTGAACTACACAAAAGACTTTCAAACACTCTAACTTGTGCTGATGTTCTCTAGAAGGGACGGAGTGGGAGGTGTATTACCAGGCACATCACACAGAAAAACTTCTATAAAATCCTCTGTACCCATTTCTGTCTCCAAGACTCTCACATTCCTGGGAATCTACTCAAATCTCTCTCCTTCCCCAAACTCAGGATTCTCCCACTCCCTACCCATCTGACTTTCTTCCACGTAGGGTTACCAAATGTACAAAATAAAAATACAAGATACCCAATTAAATTTGAAAGTTAAACCTGTAGTATTAATAATAAAGTTCTGACTGTGGGACACCTGACCATGGTCTGGCCAATTAGAGGTTCCATGAGTAGTGGAGAGATGGTCGCATGAGCCAAGCTGGGCCAATGCGAAAGTGTAATATTTGGGACATATTTATACTTAAAAAAAGAAAAGTGTTGTTTATCTGAAATTCAAATTTAACTGGGATCCTGAATTTTCTCTAGCAACCCTACCACCACACCCTTCTTATATAAAAATAACGCGTAAGATGAACAAGTTCTCCAACGCTGCGTTGTACCCTGAAAAATCTGTTCGGGGCCAAATGCAGTGGCTCACGCCAGTAATCCTAGCACTTTGGGAGGCCAAGGTCAGAGGATCGCTTGAGGTCAGGAGTTTGAGACCAGCCTGGGCAACATGGCAAGATCCTATCTTCACAAAAAGATTAAAAACTTAGCTGAGTGTGGTGGTGCATGCTTGTAGTCCTAGCTACTGGAGAGGCTGAGGCAGCAGGATCCCTTGAGCCCAGGAGTTTGAAGTTACAGTAAGCTATTATTTCACATCACTGCATTCCAGCCTGGGCGACAAAGCGAGACACTGTCTCAAAAAAAAATTTTTTTTTTAATCTGTTGAAAGTTGAGATCTCATGTTAAGTGTTCTTGCCACAACCAATTTTTTTTTTTTTTTTTTTTTTTTTGAGACGAAGTCTTGCTCTGTTGCCCAGGCTGGAGTGCAGTGGCCAGATCTCAGCTCACTGCAAGCTCCGCCTCCCAGGTTCACGCCATTCTCCTGCCTCAGCCTCCCGAGTAGCTGGGACTATAGGCGCCCGCCACCTCGCCCGGCTAGTTTTTTTGTATTTTTTAGTAAAGACGGAGTTTCACTGTGTTAGCCAAGATGGTCTCAATCTCCTGACCTCGTGATCCGCCCGTCTCCGGCCTCCCAAAGTGCTGGGATTACAGGTGTGAGCCACCGCGCCCGGCCAACCAATTTTTTAAAAAGAAAGAAAAATAAAATATGCTATTCATAGTGCATAATCAACATAATCCCACCTGAAAGTACAGTATCATACAAAATGAACCATTTGATTTGCAAATTTTCTAACAACATGAATCTCACAACTTTTGTGCCAAGTAAGACTGCTTGAGAGGACTTCCTTTACGAATAAAATCTCAGGCTGAATAAATGCATACATAGATACATACAAGAAAGGTCTCTCTTTTCGCTTCCCCATCCACCAACCTGCAGGACCCTCCTTGGTGTCCTTCCTTCTAAGAAGGCAGGAGTAGGGGGAAGTAGATTTCTGTAGAGTTTAATATTGGGAGACCGTTCACAAATACAATAATTGTTTTTCTTTTCATATTTTGTTTTATGGCATGTGAAATATATACATGCTTTAAAATGTCACATGTGGCCAGGCATGGTGGCTCATACCTGTAATCCCAACACTTTAAGAGGCTGAGGTGGGCAGATTGCTTGAGGGGCGTCAGGAGTTCAAGACTAGCCTGGCCGACATGGTGAAACCCCATCTCTACTGAAAATACAAAAATTAGCTGGCATGGTGGTCCATGCCTTTAGTGCTAGCTACTCTACTCAGGAGGCTGAGGCAGGAGAATCACTTGAACCTGGGAGGAGGAGGTTGCAGTGAGCCGAGATCGCACCACTGCACTTCAACCTGGGCGACAGAGTGAGACCCTGTCAAAAAAAAAAAGAAAAGAAAAGAAAGAAAAAGAAAAAAAAAGTCACATGCGATTATAGGATTCAAGCAACACATCTGGCTAGTAAGCAAGCTAATAACCTTTCTCATCCCCTCTCGTCCCACATCTTTGAAACATCGAAACTGGAAACAACAGTTTCCAGTATTGTTTGGTGTAGTTCCTTCCACATCATTCTCTTTGCTCATAAAGATACATATGAGAGACTTTGTTTTCCTTAAAAGAAGTCATTATGAGGCCGGGCGGGCTGGCCTCAAGCCTCTTAATCCCAGCAACTTTGGTGAGGCCCAGACTGGTGCGGATCACGAAGTCAGGGAGATCAAGCACCATCCTGCGCTAACCTGGTGAAACCCCGTCTCTACTAAAAAAAAGAAATACAAAAAACTAGCCGGGCATCGTGGCGGGCGCCTGTAGTCCCAGCTACTCGGGAGGCTGAGGCAGGAGAATGGCGTAAACCCGGGAGGCGGAGCTTGCAGTGAGCTGAGATCCAGCCACTGCACTCCAGCCTGGGCGACAGAGCGAGACTCCGTCTCAAAAAAAAAAAAAAAAAAAAAAAAAAAAAAGAAATTATGCACTTTGCTTCCCCCTGCTCCTGCCATTGATATATCTATATCTTTATGTCTCTCTCAACATAGATTCAGGAAGAAAGAACATATCTCATATGGACATCTCTCCACATCATTACACAGAGCTCTAAAGCTGAGTTATAGGCCACAGTGTGCTGCATCCTAATTTATTCCACGGATCCCACAGAAATGCTCAACACCTGGGGTCAGGATGTTTATACAGTGTTGTTTATCACAGCACAGTTTGTTCCATCGAAAGCTAAAAAGACTATGAAGGACAATCAGCAGGAGGATGAGCTTCTTTATCTCTAGAGCCTTTACTAGTGGCTCTAGAATTCATCTTTTCTCATCAGCCTGGACTTGACCTTCAATACTCCAGGAGCCCATCTGGAGGAAGATGACTTCCACCTGGCCCTCCTCTCCAATGACTATTTGAAGCCTTGCTCTGCTCTGCTTCCCCAGTTTCCCTCCTCATCGTCTTTCCTTCCTTTCTTTCAACTATTTTCTACTGGAGAATTTTCTGAGAAGTTATATAATCAAGAGGATTTCCTCAAACGACGAAACAGCAGCCATACACCATGGCCAAGCAATTGCATGTCTCTCTAAAAAGACCCTGGTACATTTTGGCCTAGAGCTCAACATTTTCCAAAAGAAGGGTCCCTTTTTCACTTCAGGGACTCCATATGTTGGTTATAATGGAAATCTAGGTCCTCTCCTCATGGTAACAGGTCCTCAATTACTCCTTTGAGGAAAGAGACAGGGACTCTGGGGCTATGTGCTTAAGTAAAACTGATCCTGCCTCCTGACACCATGAGCACCTGACCGCAGCCTGGGTGATCAAAGATTCCACGATAGCTCAGAGAAAGTCACATGATCCAGACTGGCCAATGGGAAACTGACTCGCTCTTTTGGCAGGAGCTCCCAGGCCTCTAGGAGGTGTGCGTGGATCCACTGGGAGCCATTTTATTGCCACGCAGGGCAATCATGACTGCAAATGAAAACAAGAGAAAGTAAAACAGAGCCTAGAAAGAGAAAAAGACAGATCCCTGGTGATGCTGTTGGCGTTGCTAGATTCAGCTGAACAGAAAGTGAGACCTACCCACCTCTCACCTTTGCAATCATATGAACCAAACATTCTCTTTGGGATGAAGCCAATTTGAGTTGGGTTTCTGTCCCTTGAGATTAAAAGAGGTCTTGGTAATAGAACACTATTTGTATCTCAAGTAATTAAGAAAATACATCCTATCGGCCAGGCGCTGTGGCCCATGCCTGTAATCTTAGCACTTTGGAAAGCTAAGGCAGGAGGATCCCTTGAGTCTGGGAGTTTGAGACCAGCCTAGGCAACATAGGGAGACCCCATCCATATACATAATTTAAAAATTAGCCAAGTGTGGTGGTGTGCACCTGTGGTCCCAGCTACTTGGGAGGATGAGGCAGGAGGATCTCCTGAGCCCAGAAGGTCAAGGCTACAGTGAACCATGATCGTGCCACTGCACTTCAGCGTGGGCCACAGAGTAAGACCTTGTCTAAAAGAAAGAGAGAAAGAAAGAAGGAAAGAAAGAAAGAAAGAAAGAAAGAAAGAAAGAAAGAAAGAAAGAAAATACATCCTGTCTCCCCACCCCACCCCAACTTCACACATACAGAGAGCTATTAAGAATTCAGTCATACTCACAAAAAACCTATACTTCATCTGAAAAATTATCATATTGATGTAACGTACAAGCAGTTTTCCTACCTCTAACCGTAAGTCTGAGATCTGTAAGGATTCAAGACCCACAGGTAAGAATCAAATACTCTATGTTAGTGGCTCATAAGGTATCTGGAACTGCCAGAGAGATATGCCTGGAAGCGGACCTCAGCTAAAGAGGGATGGGGTTGAGGGGTAAATACCCAGCTCCCCCTTTCCTTGGGAAAGACACCTCTGAGGCATGTTCTGCGCTGTCCCCAGAGTTCCCAAGGAGATCAGGGCCTCGGTTGTCCACGGCGCTCAGTAACATGCCTTTTATTGCCTTTCTTCCTTTCCAAGCCTCACTTCTCTGTCCCTTTTCTGGTGCACCCTGGTATCACCTCCAAATGAACCACTTCTAGAGGAATCCATGACTCAGGATCTGCTTCCAGAGAACCAAACCAGGAAAGCTCTATCCAAACTCAGGAGACTCCCAACAAACCAGAGTCCACCCACATCCTCAGACTAAAAATCCCTGTTCTAAAGGACTCCATACACCAAGCAAGCGGTGCTCACTGCAAAGCCACTTGATATGGTGAGTTAGCACCTTGTTAAAAAAAGAAACAAATTCTCAAGACTTGTAGCTCCTCATACCTGATATTCTAATTGCCATCAGTTTGTGAACCTTTGAACTCTTCTAATCCTCGTGTTCTTAGGACACAGGCAGGTTGTGCTTTTAGGGGCATGATTTATTGTTCCCTGCCAATTCTGCCCATCCCTCCACTGTGTTAAAAACCCTATGTTTATGTGGAACAGCCTTCTTACTGTTTTAATTCAGCTCCCTGTGATCTCCCTGCCTACAAGAAGAATTCCTGAAGCAGATGCTCCTTCCCTACCCGCTGAGCCTCACTTTCTGTCTCCTGTCTCATTTAGAAGAGCAATAGTGAGCCAGGAGCAGTGGCTCATGCCTGTAATCCCAGCACTTTGGGAGGCCGAGGCGGGTGGATCACCTGAGGTCAGGAGTTTGAGAGGCCAGGTCAGCCTGGCCAACATAGCAAAACCCCGTCTCCACTAAAAATACAAAAAATTAGCCGAGTGTGGTGGCGGGTGCCTGTAATCCCAGCTACTTGGGAGGCTAAGGTGGGAGAATCGCTTAAGCCCAGGAGACAGAGGTTGCAGTGAGGCAAGATCATGCCATTGCACTCCAGCGTAAGTGACAAAGAGAGACTCTGTGTCAAAAAACAAAAAGAAGAAGGAGGAGGAGAAGAGAAGGAAGAAGAAGAAGAGGAAGAAGAAGAAGAAGAGGAGGAGGAGGAGGAGGAGGAGAGGAGGGGGAGGGGGAGGGAAGGAAGGAAGGAAGGAAGGAAGGAAGGAAGGAAGGAAGGAAGGAAGGAAGGAAGGGGAGCAATAGTGATGGGAATGGCCTAATGGCACAGTGAGAGATCTAGGCAGGCAGACCTGGCTCTATCACTTAATACCCCTGGGACTTTGGCCAGAGGCATCAGTTTCCCAATCTACAAAACCGATCTATAATAATAGTAACTACTCTGTATAGTTACTAGTGAGAACAAAATGAGATAATACAGGTAAAATGTTTAGCACGGTGCCTGGCACATGGAAAATGCTTGAGACATGGAGGCCTTTGATGCCACTCAAGTCTAGCCGTCTTAAATATTTTTTGAATGAATGAATGAAGTCAACAGAAGGCCAAGCTGTGGGCAATGCCTTTGGCTAAATCCCACAGGACCTGGGGTCCTGCCTCTCTTGGCCACTGTCTCCTGATTCTCTGTCTCTTTGTCTTTCTGTCTCTTCTAGTTCCGTACCTGCTTCTCTCTGTGTTTCTCTTCTCCCGTTCCCTCTTTTCTTATGGTCTATTTCTCTCTCTCTCTCTCTCTCTCTGTGCGTGCGTGCTTGTCTGTGTTTCTGTGTGGCTCTGTTTCTTTCTCTCTGCCTCTTTTTCTCACTTTCTGTTTCTCTCCTGGTCTCTGTCTGTATCCCACCCCCGCCACATCACCCCCACACCAGCCTCCTCTTGCAGCAACCAAGTTGTCAGGCCACTCACGTCGTGGGCTGCCTTGAAACCTGCCACGCACATTCTCATAGCTAGATTTCTCCTGCATCCACCTCTGCTTAAAAAAAAAAAAATCTTTTGACCTTTGAGATTCAAATAAAAAGACCATAGAATGGCCTCAGGGAATAGCAGTGTCTGGAAAAAACAAATCTCATTCCTAAACTTTGTGATTACTTTTTATTTTATTTCTGTCTCTGCTGCCTGAAGCAGAATACACTTTGTGTTTTTGGAAGACACATAGCACAAGGGTATGGGAACCCCTGGAAGCCCTCAGTGGGAGTTGCCTCACAACCAATCCTGCAAGTGAAGTGCTGCCCACCACGAACACCAAAGTGAGTTGAGCTGATAACAATTTTGTTTTCTGGAATCTGTCAACATACGCAGCAGACGTGCCCAACAGTTGCTTCCTAATCCTGCTGAGCCATTAGCCACAGATTCCTCTTTTGTTACAATTTAGCTGTGAGCTTCAGAGAGTGACAAGAGTCAGGGGAAGGGAGAGTAGGGTAAGGCTGTGAAAAGATCCTGAAGAGGTGTTAAGAGCTCAGCAGTTGAGCCAGACATCCCTGGGTTCAAGCCTGGCCAGAACACTTAAGGGCTGGCTAACCTTGGGCAGAGTGACAGCTAACAAGCGTTCGGTACTTGCAATGTGCTTGGCATTGCGATAAGCTCCATAAAGATGATCTCATTTAATCTTCCCTGCAACCCTGTGAATGACAAACTGGCTGCAGCTCAGAAAGGCTGGCTAACTCATCCAATGTTAAGCAGCTAAGTGGTCACTCTTTCAACAGTCCAATTCCTCGGCCCAATACCTGGAGACTTTGAGTGGGGGGAATGCTGGTTCCTGGTACTCCCCATCCCACCTCTGAGTGCCCTAACCACCATGGTCACTCCCAGTGGAATTTTCACCCATCATACAGCTGCCTCTGGAAGCTGTGTTAACTGCCTTTTGTGCTGGCCCCTCACTGGAGTGGAGTCCATGCAGTCCTACAAATTCAAAGAACCAGAACACCTGGTTGTCAAGGCAGATGGGTAAGTGAGTACAGGACATTTTCAGCAAGTCTTGGTGGGGGTCTGGGGGTCTGTTTCTTAAGCATCCAGAGCTCCAGCCAGTAGCTTCCCAGTGCATGACTGTGGGGCACTGGAGAAGGGGCAGAAAGGTGTGGAGGGTTAACCAGGAAGCTGGGCACGGTGGCAGGTGCCTGTAGCCTGTAGTCCCAGCTACTTGGGAGGCTGAAGTGGGAGAATCACTTGAAGCTAGGAATATGAGGCTGAGTGTGTCATGATTGAGCCTGTGAATAGCCACTGCACTCTAGCCTGGGCAACATAGAGATCTCATCTCTTAAAAAAAAAAAAAAAAATAGGGGGTGGGGGTAAACACTACTCAACTCTTCAGACAGACTCTTCTCCAGGGAAGGTGAGATGACCTCAGTCCAGCAATCTAAGACAGTTTCTTTCCTTTCACATATGAACACTTCTGAAATTAGGATTTATCTTACAATTGATACTATTTTATAACTACTTGGCAGCACCGTCTTCAGCATATGTAAAAGAACAGTGAGTCCTACAAAGACGTACGTTCTATTCAATGATCTACGGTAGCTCAGAGGCTGGCTCTTATTGGCCCAACATGGATCACGTGCCTCTCCCTGGCCAATCAAGGCGTCTCTAGTTGTAATGCCTCAGTCACATGTACCTCTGGGGTTGGAAGTTGAGGTCAGCCTCATCTGAGCAGGTGGATCAACAAAGGATGAGTGATTTCTGTGAGGAAAATCAAAATGTCATTACCAGGAGAGACAGCTGTGGATTCTAGGGAGGTAGAAGCAACCACTGCATCCTGTACCCAGAGTCATTATGAGATTCCGTGAGAATATCGGTGTGAGACCATTGGCCCATAGAAAGCGCTCAGTACTCTCACCTGCTAATATTATTAAAGATGCCAAGTTGAAAAGTTTCACCTGAACCTATTCAAGCCTCTACACAAAACTTCTAGTTTGCAGAAAATGCACAATTAGAAGTGGAGGGTATACACAGGAGGTGTTCTGTGTCCTTTTTTTTTTTTTTTTTTTTTTTAATTTTTCAATGTGTTTGGAATTTTCAAAATAAAAACAAATAAGTAAGCAGATACTTGGGCTGGGTGTGACGGCTCATGACTATAATCCCATCACTTTGAGAGGCCAAGGCAGGACAATTACTTGAGCCCAGGAGTTTGAGACAAGCCTGGGCAACATAGTGAGACCTTGTCTCTACCAAAAAAAAAATAATTAATTAATTAGCAAGGTGTGGTGGTGCATGACTGTAATCCTAGCTACTTAGGAGGCTGAGGTGGAAGGGTCACTTAAGCCCAGGAGTTTGAGGCTGCAGTGAGCTATGGTCATGTGCACTCCAGCCTAGGCGACAGAGCAAGACCCTGTCTATAAAAATAAAGAAAAAAGATGCTTACCATCGTTAATAATTAGAGAAATGCAAACAGAAACAGAGATGACCACTTCACACCCACTAGTATGCCGTAATAAAATCAAAAAACAGAAACAGAAGATGGCAAGTACTGGCAAAGATGGGGAGAAACAGCAATCCTTGTATAGCTGCTGTGGAAACAGTTGAGTGATTCTTCAAGAAGTTAATGGAACTGCCGTGTGATGCTACAATTCCACTTTTAAGTATATTCTCAAAGGAATTTAAAAAACAGGTGCTCAAACAAATACTTGTACAGGGATGTTCAAAGCAGGACTCTTCAGCCAAGAGGTGGAAACAATCCAAATGTCCATTAATGGACAAAAGAATAAATAAATTGTGGTCTGTACAATGGAATATTATGCAGCCATAAAAAAGATGAAATATTGATACATGCTGTAACACAGATGAACCTTGAAAACATTATCCTAAGTGAAAGAAGCCAGACACAAAAGATCACGTACTGTATGCTTCCATCAGTATGAAATATCCAGAACAGGCAAATCCATAGAGACAGGAAGCAGATTGGTGGTTGCCAGGGACTGGGGGGCGGGGCGGGGGGG